>NW_003298908.1:1028393-1041817 GCF_000151645.1 Tuber melanosporum
AGCAACAGCTTGGGCCGTCGGGCGGGCTTGATAAGAAGGATACTCGCCGAACGGCGGTTGATTCTGGTAATTTAAATTGGCGGGGGCCTGGCCCAACCGACTGTAAGGTCCGCCCCCGCGGGAGGCTGGAAATCCGTCATGATCATCGTCCACCGATATCTGCCTCAGATGAGCAAGCATCTCAGCTTCTCGGGTATCACGACTCAAATCCGCAAATCGCGCAGGTGCTACTGGATAGGATCCAGGATTCGGAGCATGCGAAGCTGGGTGGGAGGTGGAGACATGGGTGTAGGCACCATAGCCACCAACTGCATCCGAAGGAGATTGGTTTGGATTGTATGTAGGCGGAGTTGAATTGGCCCTCTGTTGAGGAGGCAGGCTTTCACTGCGGCCAGCTGATGAAACACTTGATCCTAACATCTCAGCTCCCGGCCCACGCGGATTTGAAACAACACGCCCCCGGGCCATCTGGGTAGCCGGATCCTCATCGTCAATACCTGCGAGAACAAGATGTCTCCGGTCGCCCGTATCAGTGGACGTTGAAGCACCCGGAAATCTTGGACCCCCAAACCCTTGCCCTATCTCAACTGGTCGGCCCCGAGGACCGTTGGGAAAGTCCATGCTCTCAAAACCCGCAGCAGAGGCCGGATCCAAATAGGGCTTGCTATTATTAGGTGACTGGCTCATCGATGGGCCCTGTCCTACCGCAGATTGGCGGGGTATTGGGTAGAAAGGTGATGAACTTCGAGGAATCTCTGAGTTCGACTGAGGCGATTCATATTGGCGGAGACGAACCGGAGATCGGGAGATATCTTGGTTAACAGGAGCATTTGCGAGAGCAGGAGAGGTAGATTCCCCTGACCACCCCACGGCAGAAGACTTTGTATTCCACGTGTCGTGCCCCCCCGATCCAGCTAGAAGAGAAGATGAGCCTTGTTTACCATCAAAAGACCCTTAGTCCAAGGTACACAAATTAGAAAAGATGATACGACAGGACCATAGAAATGAATATGGGGAATAGTGACAGATGAACATTATCCCAAAGAGAAAAAAACGATGCTCACCTCGACGTTCCGCATTAGTATTAGGTCCACCAAAGCCACTACCAATGGTCGTACTCCCTATAGCAGAATTCCCCCAGATGCCCCAACCCCCACTATTACCCAGACCCTGTGTCGCGGGTTGCGATGCACCTCCATCTAGGGCATTGGGGGAACCCCCAAAGTCATCGAATCGTGCAGATTTGACCTAGCCGGGGCAAACAATCAGCTACAACCCCGACGACAACGAAACTAATTGGAAAGATACAAGAGAAAAAAACCAAAACATACGCTTGCAGGTAATGCTGTGCGAGAGGTCGCAGCTGTTTGATGATCCGACATGATGCTGTTGAGTCGAGGAAAGTTAATATAGATGCGACTAATGACCGCTGGCCGAGTGAGTTGGATTTCGTGAAAGGTGATAAATAATTACAAAAAAATAAAAAAAATAAAAAAATACAGAATCCCTGATAAGGAAAAAAAAAATTTTTTGTTCTTTTCTTTTCTCTCGTGATTTGTGTACAGTGGACAGGATTTAGAGATTTACAGGTTAAGTAAGGTAATGGAGGTGTGCGAGCTATGATAGCGATAGCTGTTGTATTGCTGAGGAAACGGAGCTACGGTGTCAGCCCTACGAGCTTCAACTCCACCAGATGCTCGATAAAAGAGGAGGATTAATTTGCACCGAAGTATGAAGCACAAACCTTGTTATGTAGAGGCTGTGGGGGGGGAATGGTTCCGCAACTGGTACCGTCGTCGGACCAGAAACAAAAAAAAAAACAGCCGATAAAAAAGATGTACAGAAGAAGGTTATAGGGTTGAGGGAGGAGGGCGGGGGGTAGAAGAGAGCAGAAGACGCAAGTGAGTTGTGGTGGCGGGGTTGGGTTGTGTCGTTGATGGTGAAGCTACTATTCCGGGGAAAGATTGAGATAGATAAATCCAACGATTATTGGTAGAGGGTTATGGGAACAAGGAGCGAGCGCAAACCAGGCCTTGAAAAGCGTGGTAGCCTGCCCTCCGCTTGAATTGATTAGCAGCAGAAACTTGTTGTAGTCATGCGGCGAGGGGCGGAAAGTTGATGCAAGGGATGATGACGATTCCGGGAAAAAGAGAGTTTGATGGTTTGCTTGTAGTGAGTTTCGGATAATGGAAGGAAGGAAGGAAGGGAGTGATTGAAGACGATATGTTGAGAGAAAGAGAGAGAGAGAAGAGAGAAGAGAGAAGAGAGAAGAGAGAGAGAGAGAGAGAGTTGATCGGAAAGATGGAGTGAAAGTGAAGACTGTGGTGAGGCTTCTATTCCTTCCCTGGGATGAGAACAGAAAGAGATGGAAGGATGGGATAAGATGGAATAAGGAAATTGATCAGAGTGCGGATGGATGTTTTTGTGTAGAAGAATGTCGCGAGGAATTAAAATTCACCACCCTATCTCACACTTTTTTTTTTTTCTTTCTTTCTTTCTTTCCTTTCTTCTCCTCTCTTTTCTTCCTACTCTCAGAAAAGTAACCCTTCCTTGATGCTGATTGTGTGGTCGCACTCGGTGTTGGTTTTTGAGGGCCAAGTTAAGGCTGCCTGATGGGAACGAAAGAGGTTGCTTGGAGATCCCTGGTTGTTACTGTGGTAGTACTCGAGTAGTACTTCGTACCGGTAATTGTGATGGTGGGATTCGTATGTAAATATTGATTGGAAAGATGCTTGATTGACTGATTGTATGCTGCCTGCTTGCTGGA
The DNA here is from genome assembly GCF_000151645.1 of Tuber melanosporum. Classification (NCBI taxonomy): domain Eukaryota; kingdom Fungi; phylum Ascomycota; class Pezizomycetes; order Pezizales; family Tuberaceae; genus Tuber; species Tuber melanosporum. Next base: position 1,031,161 of record NW_003298908.1, read on the forward strand.
TTCGGTCCTTCCTTTTCCTCTCTCTCCCTAGCTATCCTTTTGCACACCTTCTCTTGCTCAATGTGTCTAGCCTTGCACCTCTTGCACACGCTTCACACACCACACACCACACACACACGCACAACAAGCGCTCACTTCACTTGACTTCACTTCACTTGACTTCACTCTTCTCACTCGGACACTCACACTCTCTCTCACTGCCGCCTGTTTTTGTCCCTCCTACGCCGTTGCAGGAGCAGTAGAGCGCTTTTATCACTCTTTCGGTTGTTTCGCGCACTCACTTAAGGTAGGCGGTCGGTCACGTCCCGTCCGTGCTGCGTTCTGACACAAGAGAACGATGACCGACGGGAAGGAGAGTTTGCGGGACTTTCTTTTTCTTCTTTTCCTTCTTCTTCTTCTTCCTCTTTTTCTTTTCTTTCCTTTTTTTTTTTTTTTTTTTTTTTTTTGACGGGAGGACCTACGGTACGCACCTAGAAAAGGGGAGGGAAAAAATAAAAATAAAAAATACCCGTAATAGTAGAAATGGATAATAAAAAAGAGAAAAAAATATTGAAGGGATGGAAGGGAGGAAAAAAGGGAAACGGTAGATCCTATTAGCCTCTCAATGCTGGGTTGCCGACGGTGAGTAAGAAAGAAGTGCGGGGGGGGGGAGAACCGCCAAAACTGATGTGGGCTGCTGGGGGCTTTTGCTGGGAGCGAACGGTTATGTTAAGTTGGGCCGGTCGTGCCTTTTTTTTTGCTGGGCTGAATTGGCGATTTGCAGACCTGGCAGATTGAGAAATTTATAGAAGCCAGAGGAACCCTGACTCACGCTCACTCTGTATATCAATGAATGGAACACAAAATAGCAAGCTTGGGCCAGGAGACATCAGAGACAACTACCGGCCCCGGCTCCGGCACCCAGCGCGATGAACTTGAGGTCCACTTTACAACGCTAGCTAGGGAGAAGAACCTCTCAAAAAAAAAAGGTTACAGCGGAGAAGGAGAAGGAGAAGAAGCGTTATGTCAGAATACGGGAGGTAAAGAAGCCGAACGTATCATATATCGGGAGGAGGAAAAGACCAGCATCAGCAAGGACCGGTAACTTTATCCCACTCACTAGCACTTTGTGTGCTTAAGACCCCCCCCCTCATAAAGAAAGGCAAGGAGCGCAATAGCCCCCCCACTGCCGAATAAATACAGGAATATTCGCACCCACTATGAGGGCACCTCAAAATTTTAGGGCGGTAGTGAGGAGTAACAAAAACGCACTGGGCTGGAACATACTATTTACCTATGATACATAACTGTACGAGTACAGTACGGTAACGGTACTTCTTACTCCAAACACTTCATACTCATCATACTCATACTCATACTCATGCCCCCCAACGACATCGACATAAATTAGAATGCACTCAATCTATCGATCGCCCTATCTCCCCTTTCCTTCTCCTCGCTTTTCGCGTCGTATGTTTACGGGAGAGTTCCTTATCCCTTGACAGTCGCACCATGAGGCCTACTCGAGTATGATACAGGAATAGCCAAGGCCGTACGTTCTGACAGCACTATAGATCTTAGCGTCGAGATATTCCATGCTCATCAAACAAAGATCAAGGGATCCCACAATCAAGGGGGAACGCGCAGGTTTATTATCACGATATCCCTTCTCCACCAGAAGGCGGCTGGTGAAGGTTTATGCGCTGTGCCTTCGCCTACGTGTCAAGTGGTGTGGAAGTATGACTCCTCGCTGCTCCAACGTCGTAGTGTAAGCATTTTTGACAAGAGTCCACAACCATTTTACCTGCCCCTCCCTCGCTACCACACTGCTTCGCATGGCATGATGCCCGGCGCGCCGAAACTTTCGATATCTACTTTTCTCGCATCTTGTTTACACATAAAAAACAAAAATTTAAAATTTAATAAATAAATAAATAAGCGTAAACAAATAGAAATAACGAATGGCGCTGGGTTACCGGTAGGTAAAAGACAATTCGGTCCAGCTCACAAAAGCCGACCGTTCTATCCCAAATGGAAAAGTGTTGGAGGACAGGAAAGATGATTGTTTCCGCCAAACAAACCTATGCCATCGTTGCATTCGTGTTTCCCACTTACCGGTATCATAGGAGAAAACCCCTACCGGTGCTTCCGGAAAAAAAAGGAAAAGAAAAAAAAAAAAAAAAAAAAAAAAAAAAACAGGTATCATATGCGAGAAAGCCCCAGCTGTTTTACCCGGGTCTACTTTTCTTCCTGATCAAAATTAGAATCGCCTCTTTCTCAGAAACTCACTGGCTACGTGCTTTAGATGGACTACGGCATGAGGCTATTGCTAAGGAAAATGTTTCTTCAAATGGGAAGATCGAGGTTGCAAAGTACGGCTGAAGATCTACCGCAAGTTCGAGAAACGATGGGCCCATCCTTCCCGCCAGTCCTGTAAGGCCCACGACCCCTGGTTGCATCGAAAAAAAAAACCCGCCCGATCAGGACGGACAGCTCCGCAAAAAGTCAACTTGGCGAAGGTCGTGTGTTACACCAGCCGAGAAAACCTTACTCGAGTACAAGTAGCATTCGTCCAGCTCTGCATTACTACTCGTACTTGTACTCTACAGTACTCGAGTACGTACTGTTGTAGGTCAGTGCGCAAGGCCTAACGCCCCCCTCCAACATTTTCCCCACTTGCGCACCTCCTCCGCTCACAGGACTGAAGATGGTGGGAGTGTCAAATTCCATTTACCCCTCTTGTCGAACTCAATGGAGTTGTGCTTAGCGCAATAGGTCCGGTGGCTTTTATTACCAGAAAAAAGAAAAGGGTAAGAGGGTGATTGTGGCTCTATGAATGCGACGGTATCATATCAGACTACCGTACTCGTACTCGAGCACCATACCAGTACGAGTATTGTACCGGTACCTCTCGCACACCGGCCCAGAGGGTTGGGTGTAGGAAAAGAGCTTGCGCTGAGAGATTAACCGAAAGGCGAGATGATTGCGATTTGGAGAGCTTTTCATTGCGCTGTCCTCCAGACGAGGGGGGGTCCCTTAAGAGCCTCTCAATGGCTTTGCGGGGGTCTTATGTGCCGTAGGAAGGAGGGGGGCGAATTTTTTTACTATTCCCAAGCGGTATCAAAATTTCCTTAGGCCAATGTGCCAAGTTTTGGGTGCGCACGCATCCGCAGACACAACCCATCTGCCGTTATAACGCCACCAAGTCAGCCACCCCCGACGCGCTTTAACGAGAATCAAGATTTCAGAACCGGGGATCCTCCTAAGTAAGGTTCGACCGACACACATGTCGCACAGGGGAGCCTCATCCCTTTGTTTTTGCATTGGCGGGGGAGCTACGGTAAATTTAGAGGGACCCGAGGGAACTACAAGGTAGAAATATGTTAGCCATTTAGAGAGTAGTAAACCAGGGGAAGAGTGGCGGTTGCCACATGGGAGGCAAGCGAATGGTAGGAGTACCGGTAGGAGTACGGTAGTCTACGGTAAATGCTATGAATATTTTTACATTCAGCCCAGTGAACCCAAAGTCAAGCGAGAAAACAGAGACGGTCATTGAAGCCATCCACCCAAACACCAGCCACTATTCAAATTCCAACTGAAGCTCAACCAATCGCTTTGCCCGGGCTTGCAGATGGCTTGATATTCCTGGCCCTCGCTATGCCGTGGAATTCGTTATCTGCTTCTTCACTTTTTGTCCCATCGTTCCATCCAGACATTTTGTTGGAACCCTTGAAAAGTAAGGTAAAAAATGAGGGAAAAACAGTGAGAAAAAGTAAATAAAAAGGTGGCAGTGTCATACACGCACTGTCCTTTGACAACGAAGTTTTTGGGGCTGGGTCCAGACCCCAATCACGTTTTCCTAGAGTCCCCCAAAGAAGCGGACCGCTTACCGTAACATGCAAATCGCGGATCCGGTTCCCCGGCGGTGCTTCGCATGTTGGCGCCCCAGAAATGATTTTGGTTGGAGTTCTCCAAATATGATCAACGACTCGTGATGAATTTCGGCTTTTCTCGAGATAATATGGGAAAAATAAGAAACAAGAAGATCTATCATGGAGCTTCTGTCACCATGACCATGTACAAGCACTTGTACTGTGCTAGCACTTGCACAGCACCATATTGGTGCCGGAAGCCCGCATTAACCGGACCAAAATGGTCGCGTCCTGAAAAAACTTGATATACCGGTATCGTAAAACCAGCATCATGTCTTACAATGGCAACTAGATTTCGACAGTAGAATTGTGAACTTTTCTGAGGATATGGTACTTGGCTGCGCGAGCATGTTTATTCACAACAGGACCTCTGAGTGTAAGGTCCGTTAATTTTGAATTGTCCCCTTGCATGCGCAATACCGGTATGTTGCTGGCGATCTTTGATCTCCTGTACTGTGCGAGTACCAGTACCGGTACTGTGCACAAACCCATAGCTCGGCAGGGTTAGCCCGCTCGTGTCAATGCCGACCCCGGTCAAGATGGAACACTCTTTTCTGGTCGGTGTCTTTCCGCCAACCAAAACCTTTGCCCGGCAGCCGAAACACCAGTGATTGAAGGGAGTGATTGGAGGTGAATGAAATTCTGAAGCTAGGTATCCGGGTTTTTTTTACCCCAAGTTGATGTGCTTATCCGAGCTGGTTTGGGCTCCGGGTAGTGCCTCGATGCTCTCCCTGCTCGTTCCATTTTGGCCATTTGCATGCCCAAGATGTTTCCAGCAAAGCGTGCCAATAGCTAGGTGTGCGGCGTGACTCCGCATCTCGCCCTTACTTGGCATTTAAGTTGCTCCAATATCTCGCTCATGATACGGCCTCGTTTCTCGGCCAAAAAGGTTCAGATGGTCCGTCTCAGCTATCGAATACCAGTAACCTCAGGATGAGACCATTGTCAGTTTTTGGGAAACCCAGACCATCTTGATCTGTTCCCCTTTGGGAATCACTACTCCATAGCTCATTGACCCTCTCTCAGGAACGCCCACGCACGTAAGCTACTCCTAAAGCATACTATTCTCAAGGGGATTGGTGAGTTGACAAATTTCATAACAGCATAGAAATAAATAGATAAATTAGATTAATTATCCACCTAGGCCGAATGAGAAACAATACCTGTATGTATGTGATGTCGCGGGCCCCCGCACTAGCAGATCCAGCACATACTATGGCACAGGTGGACGATGATTCGAACAAGGCACGGGATAGGATCCTGCGCCCGAGACAGGGAATTTGGGCCAAACAAGCGGGATCAGAGAGTAAACATATCTGCCGTCACCTCTTGCTCCTTCCAACCACGAGCTGAGGTCTGTTCTTTTCGATTGATCCACCAGGTCAGCTAGTAAGCGTACCGGTATGCACGAACACGGGGAGTTCGTGTAAGATAGCATCTGCCGGCCCATCTTGGCCTTCAATAATAAAGAAAGGTGTTAATCCTGCCCAAATGAGAAGCCGAGATAAAGGGGAGGGGAACGAAAAGGGGGGTTACATGGAACACGATGCGTCACGCTCCCCTATTCCTTTTGAAGCGGTCCGATTTGCTCACTTTCTTTCCGCCCCGGGTTACCGCCATTCACTCAAATTTTTATGTGAGTAAATAGGCATCTTGCGCGTCCTTTCGTCATTGATATGAAGTTCGCATGTAGTCATCTCTCCGTGAAATCGAAAATTTCGGCCATTATCGATGCTTCAACACGATAAAGTGGTGACGACTACCCGAGATGCGAGGAAACAAGGCCTCCTAAAAGTTCCTTCCCCTTCTTTAATTGCCTTCGGGAACCAGGTATGTCTTATAAAAACGCAATTGCTGCACTATCACGAAGTCGAACATGGGAAAGTGGCTGATCATTTTTTGAGAATAATAGAGTGTTTGCCGAAAGCAGCCTGTCTGTAACTTTCCGCAGCCAACGCCGTGACGAGTCTGGGTGATGCAGCATCCGTGGGTGTGTGTGCAGAACTGCGGGACTACGTTTGACAGTATTCGTGTATTTTGGACGACAAGGGATTAAGAATATACCGAGAGCCGCTCCCTTCTTTCGTCGTCTGATGTTTGGTCTTCTTCTCTGCTGTCTGATGCCCCCGCCTCTGGTTCTGGTCATTCGACTCAGGCTTGGGACCATGTCAACGTAAAAGAGTTCTGGACAATCGCGGACCCCGTTATCGGGAGGGCTCATATAGCAAGGTTGTCCCACCAGCGATTCCCTCAAACCATCCTCCCCAACTATCATTTTCTGTCAGTCATTCGGTCTTTCATAAGCCATTTTCTAGAAATGTGGGCTTTTAATTCCTAAGTTCTTGATGTTCCTCTCATGCACAACCGTTTGTGTATGGTTGGAAGGTTGGATTGACAGCGGCTAGAATATTCCAGCGTTATAGGTTGGATTCGGCAAGAACATCGTTGGAATCGGAAATAGTTGGGAAGAGTGGGTCATACCTGCATCCAGAACTGTGCCGGTACTGGCACCGGTACACACACACACGTAAGATCCCCCCTATTTTATCTGTGCTTTCTGAAACCCTGGGAATCTGGAATTTGCCGGATCTGCTCTTCAATCGATTGACGAACAAGGGGCGTGAGGGAGGGAGGGAGAGAGGGAGAAGTTGAAAAGGAGAGAAACGGTGGCTAATCCCGGGTATAAAGGGAGAATCTCATCTACAGGTTACCGGTACCGGTGTATGGTAGCAGAGATGGTGATGACGAACATGATTGATACACACATCCGGTAGGGCATACATCATACCTGTACGTGTACTCGAGCACGAGTGCTGCCAGCAGAACACCTTGGGTTCGAGTGAGTCCAAGTATAAGTATCATACCCACCTTACTCTACCGTGCCACTGGTATATAGGTAAGGGCGTACATACTCATTTTTTTTATAGATCCTCTAACGTTCATCACTGAAGTTCGAGTCTCTCCCATGGCTCAGAGGAATTTCGGTGGGGTCCGAACAATGTCAGTCGACCAAAGGATCTCCAGGACAGAATCTAGTTCTAGTCTGCGGGATCGAGTGGGGAGAGAGCCAGACGAGCGTCCCTTTTGTTTTTATGATGTGGGTACTGTGCTCAGCCATATCAGGAATGGTCAGACAGATGGGTAAATTTGACAGTGTCGAACCGAGACGAGCAAACACCCCGAAGCAGTTAGAGAAGAGAGCAACCGGTCTTACACTTGTATTCTCACCCCAAATTGGGTAAAGCGCCGTTAGTTTCCTACCAAACAATGTGCTCGAGGAGGAAGAACACCCAGAGAGAAGTATTCGCACCCCTGATTCTACTGAAATTACAGCCCCCAACCTAGCGGTAGGTGGGCGCGAGAAACCCCTTTCCGAGGTCTATATTCGTCTCTTCCATCGACCAAGGGTTATCTTTCCATCCTAGGTCTCCTTTGGAGTTCTTTCTTCTTTCTCCTCTTTTTCCCTTCTTTTCCTCTTCACCCTTGCTTCGGTTCCCTATCCTAATCCTCCCCCCGCCGTTCTTTCCTTTTCGACGAGCAATTCCAATTGTCCGGCTTCACTCTTTCGCTGGTCTTTTTGAATTGTTTTCTCTACTACTCTACTCGGGTACCGGTATACAAATAGAAACAAGGAATAATCTCACGTTCACTGTATCTTCTCGATACCTCACGGTATTCGTTTCCACTCACTCTTCGTTAAGTTTGTTTAGTCGCACAATTCGGCCCTATAAGTGGTGAGCCCCCCGCTAATACCCCTCATTTATTCAACCGCCGCGCCGCGCGTTGTTAGCTGGATCGGCCAGCTGCGTTGTCCGCTTCCGCCTCATTCGAAATTCTGGGTTTAGACTTGCCTCTTGCCTTTATCTCACTGTGCTGAACTTTTTTGCACCATACATGCACAATCGTTTTGCCTGTCCCCACACCCCAGTTACAACTTGGTTTTCCCACAGCTGGCTGGCTTCCTCTCCGTTTTACGCCCTTGATTCTATTTTCCCTCTTCATGACGTGCCTGTCTTATAATTTTTGTTGTCGCTTTTGCTGATGAGACATTGCTAAGCGGCTGAGTCAGCCACGATCATTACTAGTACATTACTTTAATCGACAAAATACCCCCGCCCCTCTCGTCCAGAAATAGGTTGTCCGTTTGTTGGCACCCTCAGTCCTGTTCGCTTGCTGGTTTTACGATATTCTGAGAGCCAACAAAAACAACAAGTAATAATATAATATCGTCCTTTCGCGATGCCTGCTATCATTACACGCCGTGACGACGGCCACCCGCCGAGCACCCACGAGAATAACACCATGACCCATCTCCTCATTGTTCTAGTCGTTTTAGTTTCCTTCGGTTTGGCCCTTGGAGGCTCACTCTTCTTCATCCGCCGCATTCGCAGAGGCCGCAAAGTTGCTGGTGCCCTTCCCTCTTACGAAGCATCGAACAAGAATCACCGTGGCCTTACAATCTCTACTCGTGACTCCGTCCTTGTATGCTCCGAGAAACAACACCTGATCGATACCTCATCACCAATGCCTCTTACACCCGAGAGTATTCCCGAAATCCGGATCACATTCCCGGAAGAAGAGGATAAGCAAGGGCGTAGAGTCTCTGGCAGAGTCGTGGTTGTAGAGGTTGGTGAGGCTGGAGTTGGATTTGTTCGTCCGTTGGAAAACGATGGTCTTCCACCATATCAACAAAAATTGGAGGAAAGATTTGCATCAGTCGACCTGGATAGAATTGGTGGATTGAAAGAGAAGGAGACTGCTCCTTAAAGAACTCGACTGTTGGAAAAAGGTGATGGCTGTGGTGGATTACCTTTTTCACGCGAGTCCCTGGGGGTTTGTCCATTCTTTTTCATACGAACTTCTTTTTTTTCATCACTTGTATCGACTCCTTTTTTTTTTGGCGCAGGCGGAGAAACGAACGAACGGAGTCCAGCAGTCACTCGTTATCCGGTCATGTGTTCTATTCGCCGAAACGATGTGGATCTCATATCACGCTTTACTTTATGAGGGGGTTATCTTGGTCACGGTTGGATTTCTTTCGATCTTTGGGAATGGGAGCTGGAGGAATATCCCCCCGGATAGAGAGAAGTGATGAGCTACTTTACTTTCTTCCCACTCTCGTCGGATGGGTACGATATCAAACAAAACAAAAACGACACCAACCAGTACATATTCGGCGTGGCTTTAATTCTCCTTTCTCTTTGCGCCACCCTTTCCAACCAACTCCCACCGTTTCTTTCGTTCTTGGGTCCCTATTTAACGTGTAATAGTTGTTAATTATTTTGTACATGTCTATGGCTTTCTTTTCGTTATAACACCCATCACCTTCATATTTCTGGAATCAGTCGTCTTTGATACTCTTCTATCCCATCTGCACGTGTATGATAGACGCACGGTTGGAGGAGCTTTTGTCGATACCCTTTTTTTTTGCTTCTTATCAACTTCTAACCTAACCGTTTTCTTCTTTTCTTTACATTTACGGTATCCACCCTTGGAGAGGAGAAAGTACCCAGGTACCTTGATGAAACTGTTGGGTTTGAAAATTTTGTCAAATAATATGGGCACCGGTAGTCTAGTCGTTACGTTACTTTACGTTAGTTCGCTCCAGCGAAACGGAGAGAGCTGAGAAACTCAGATGTCATTTGTCGTTTTTCCTCCACCGCCATGAGCTACGCAAACCCAGTAACTTTTCATGCATAGCGTAATCATCCAAGATTCAGAAGGTGAAATGAAGAAAATTAAATTTCCACGTCGAGGCGCTGTAGAAGCTCTAGACCTCTTTCCGTTTTATCGTAAGCGATGGGGGCGGCGGCTTAGTACGGTGCTTATTACAGACAACAAGTACATGTACCCGAATATAGGGATCAGGTGCCGTAAATGTATGGCCAACCCTCTGTCTGTGCGCATCAGGGCGCTCATACCGGTACGAGTACAAAATTCAACGTCCAATACTCGGGTACGATTACTTGTCGCTTATAGTTGACTATGTATAAAGTATTCAGACACCTGGCGCCAAAACAGGCACAGTACTAACAATGCTTTGAAGATGTCGGAATACTTTCAGGATGGCAAAGTACGAGTACTATGTCCAGTCCAGTACGATATGTTGCCTACGGTAACCGATAACTTATCAAGATCCGCACCTTTTGAAGAAGAAAGAAAAAAAAAAGGCCCCACCTGGCCGGGCTCTTTTTTTTATATTTAGCGCTTCATTCAGCTCCCCCTCCTCCCCCCCCCCGCCACCACCACCACCAAAGGGAAAACAAAAAGTAAGGTGAGACCGAATACAGTACCGCCACCTCCATTCCACCCCCTTCAGGAAACCAACCGAAACCAAAAAGCGAGGGCGATACGGTACGAGTAGACCAAGTTACCCGCCGCCGTTACATACACTTATTACGGTATGATATTACCGTATGATACGAGTACCAAAACTTCCAACCCTCACTTTCCCAACTATGATATGATCATCGTCACGGGGACTCACTCGTCTATCTGTCTTTCTTTCTTTCTATCTTTCTTTCCAAGCGCGCGATAAGGACGCAGCACAATCTGCTGCGGGAGCACAAAAAGTCGGTACGATATCGTATCGTACGGTACCCTAGTTGTCACGAGGTGAGAGGCGGCGGGGTTGCCGTTTGTCCTACTGTATCATAACTTGACTGGATGGGAGTGGTGGGGTATGATACCCGTATCGTAGGGTAAGGTGCGGTGTGGGTAGGGTAGCTGAGCCTTCCTCACACGAT
>NW_003298909.1:0-28542 GCF_000151645.1 Tuber melanosporum
CAGGAACCGACTACCAGATTGGTTACGACTAGTGAATCCCGTGGGCCATATTGTACATGTAGATGTCGCACTTGGATTTGGTATCTGCATTGGGTTCTATGGCACTTTGTGCCGTGTGGTATAATGTGAGGACGGAAATAACCTTTTTGATTGCTACTCGGAACGAACTAGCTGACTATCTGCACCGGCTGGTTCCAGGTATAACATGACAGGACATAAACTCAGTCGAAGGCGAAGAGAGAAAGGTTTTCATGGGGAAATCGATAAATGAGGGGTTTTTATTTTATTTTTTTACTCCAATCTGTGGCATGGTTAGTTATAGTTTGCTTGATGGCTAGAAGTATCGTACCTCTCAATGAGATGAATCCCAGAGGCGGTCTCAACAGCATGGCTCATATCCCCGGGCCTCAAGGCGAATGCGGCCTCCTCAAATTCCTTTTGCATCTCGCCTCTACCGAAGAAGCCGCTGTGGGTGAAAATAAGATCAGCAGGGGCTGGTTCTTCAAATGATGGGGGAGGGAATGGGGGGAGGGGAAAAACAGGTCACCACGCTTCCTCGCACTGCTGCAATCAGACTCAACCACGGCAAGATCAGCCAACGAAGTAGAGCGATCTCTAATACGGGTTTCGAAGCCTAGGATAATCCCCATGGCGTCTTCCTTTGTTCTGGTGATGTTGGACTAACCATCGAGTACAGTACATTGCAAATTAGCCCTCCCAAACCTCTCATCAGGGAGAAGAAGGAGAGGGAAAAAAAGACAAACCTCCTTCCAAGAACTAGGTCTCCTGCTATCCTTATGCTTAACAAGCAAATGTGCGCACCGAATCTTCCCGGCCTGACCACTTCCCTCCGGAGGGGCGGTATTCCCTGTGGAGAATTTCTCCGCCATGTAGACCTTTAATTTATCCGTGTCTGTGTCGGATGGCGGCTCCCATCGCGATTCGGTGGTCGTCGTGTTGAAGTAGTAGGGCAGACCCTTGGACTTTGAAAGCCGGATGGTCCAGTTCTCTGGCAGGCCAGTTTCGGAAGTCTGTGATGGGCACCGAGAAGGAAAGGGGGACGGAGGGCTCATTAGATTCTACACTACTCGAGTAGTACGGAAAGTAAGGGGAGGAGGGGGAGTGTACCATGACTGATTGATTATTTGATAACTAAAGACGGTGGCGGTGGTAGTTTATCGGGGGCGTTTTGAGAGGTAGGGGGTGTGATGTTGTAGACTCCTTCCTTCCTTCCTTCCTTACTTCCTTCCTTCCTTCCTCCCTTTCGGTACGATGATGATGATGGTGGTGACGATGGTGATGGGGTGGTGGTGGTACGGTAAGGCAAAACAACCCCGGGATTTCCGTTTTTTTTTTGGTGGAGAGAGAGATCACGATGAGGTGAGGTGTGGTACTCGAGCAGTTGGGATTAGGCGAAAAAAGGAAAAAGGAGGGGAAAAGAAGGGGGGAAAAAATGAGGGGGGATCTTCGGATCGATGCCTAGCAATTGATTGATTGATATTGATCGATTAGTGGGTGTTTGCTATGACAACATGAAAAAGGGAGATTTTTGAATTCTGGTTATGGTTAGCTAGTTGAAGGTCTTAATAAGCACAGAGCATGTACAGTATGCTATGCCATTCATGAATAGAAACTCCTTCTGCTAGCGATATTTGTTATAATGAATTGGGATCGTTGAGTTTAACTCTTTAATTGTTTATGTAATATATTATTACGGTGCTGTTTGACGTGCACTGTATTGTACTCGTACAATAATTCTTGGACAGAAGTTATCATTAGTGGGTCCAAGTATCATACTGACAAAATACACACCAAAATAGTAGAAATCCTCGGTCACAGAAATCGTGGTTTTCGCCCCCACCTCTTAATCAATTAAAACAAAAAATATATCAATAGATAGCTAAAGACTTAGTGGTCCTGAAATTCGTATTTCTATGACAAATATGTTCATTCTGTGAGTAGCTCTCACCAACTGGAACAACTGATCCCAAAACTGGTCTCAAGTGCCAAGAATTTATATGGGCAGGCATACAAAAAGATACCTATTTTGAAAGTCACCAATTTCACATCACCACAGTTTAGGCAATATTACACCATATGCCTCAGAATTTAAATTCCAGATTTAGAATACCCAAAACCTCCAGTTCATGAAGAATTGATTTACTTCCACTTCATGTGGTTGAGTTCTGGTGCTGTGAAAAACAGCATTTCTGGTGTAAAAGTGCCCTTCCAGGATGAGTTTCCTCACCTCACTGGTATCATCATACCAATAAGCATATATCAAAGTAAAAGTTCAAAATGGCATGTGCTAAGAAAAAATTCAGAGGCATGTCATATGAAAGGGTACTTTTTATTTTAAACTTTTTCCATTTTGCCCTTTACTGTACTGTACATACCAAACCAAAGTGTTTGTGCTCTTCCTCCACCCTTTTTCGAACGATTTATCCCCATATGATATATCCCCCCGTGGCAATTTCATGTTTTCGGGCACTTCTTGCTGGGGACGAGTATCACACATGTTTTTCCTGTATCGTAGAATAGGTGTTACAATCATAATAACCTGCGTATCGAAATATTCTATCTGCATTTTGCTCACAATATCGGTTATCATACATCTGGTTTTTATACTATCACATGTGGCATCGTAATTGTGAAGTCTAATTTATGGAATACGAGTTTATTCGCATGATAATAAAAATTGTCGCAGTTTACTACCAGTGGTTGGCACCAAACACGCTCCTATACTTATAAAAACTCCAATATGCCAAAATTTATGCTACAAAAGTGATATCGCCGAACAGAGCCTATGATATTATTATATATTTTTTCGTAGCCCAATTGTGTTAACGGGGAATGAAAGGGTCGATGACGGATGGGCTTCTTGTGGGCTGTTGGAAAATTTGCTTGCCCTCGGCTTAGCTCGCTAGTAGCTTGAACTTAACTATGATACCATAGAACTACAGTTAAGCGTAGACTGCCGCATTGACAGCTCAAATTCGGCCGCCGCTACCAAAAATATTACCCTGTGAAAGGTTTGGTATGGCGGGAAAAGAACGATGACAAAGTTGTTACTGTATACCAGTGCTGGGGGGGGGAGGGGTTCTGATAAAGTCTACTCGAGTATAGAGTGAACTGTTGTAAAAGGAAAACTCGAGACATGGCAATATAGTACCCGGATGTGCCCACGGACAAGATCCAAAAGTGGCCCACCAATCGGTTAAAACCTCTCCAATAATGCGGTACTGGTTCTGTGTTAACCGCGGTCATGATACAACGCCAATCACTTCTACTGTGCTGCGCTCGCACAAAACCCAATCTACGGTACTGTAAAACACATCGCACATTACTCGCACCTAGGCCTGCACTATAAAAAAACAGGGAAGAGCCCCGCATTTGATGTTTTCCCTTAGGTTACTATACTATCCCTGGGAGGGAGAAGAGGAAGAACGGCTATCCGTGAGCTAGTTATCGGGAATATGCGCCAATACTTCGCGATAGAGTAACACCTCATAGATACTGGTGAGTGCACACACGAATTTCACTCTCTCAGCGACAAACTTAAGATTGAACACATCGCTGATCCGGACCAGGAAGCCTCCCTTCTCGTCGTCTACAATTCCATTCTCGGCGCTGCCGAGACACTGCCTGGTGACTGTAGCGGTAACGAAGTGGGCAAGGGAACCAGCCGCCAGGTAGATGAGGAGCGGCCGGTATACAACGCGCTCGGGGTTGAGAATGAAGTGCTTCTGCGCAACGGCAAGGAGGTACCCGACAAGCTGGAAGTTAGGGTCCCCGTGCCCGCGTGAGGGAGTGACCACCGTGATAATTGGCGCTTTGTCGGAAGTGCATACCGCGATGCTCGGGTCGAAGAAGAAGATTTGCCCGTTGAAGTAGAGGGAGAGGTCAGATGGGGGTTCGTATCTGTTGTGTCCGTACAGGTTATGTATGAATCAGCACTCCTATCTTCTACATTTAGGATTGGGTCGCATGTTGTGAATTTTTTTTTCACTCACCCGCCGAAACGCTTCACGGTGGTAGTCTCGGAAGTAAAGGTATATTCGGTCAAGTACTTGAGGACAAGCTCGATAAACGACTCGAGGTCATCGGGATTAGCGCGCCAGAGTTTAGCGGCGGTGGTGGCGATCGACTCAAGCATTCGGGTGCGGGCATCTTTCGCCCAATAGAATAACCCGTCGAAGAGAAGCCCCTCGACAAGGTCGGTGGGCGTGAAATTCCCATTGATGAGGAGGGATGGGGAAGGTGCGGCAAAATGGAGAAGTTGCGTCTTCTCTACGACAGTTACCCTCAGGGCGCCTAGGTACACAGGATCCCAGACAGCGGGATGAAGCGCCCTACGGAGCTCATCGATACTGAGGTTACCCGTTAGGTTGTGGAGGGAAACCTCTTTTTCTGGTGTCGGCATACTTCGCATGATTGACGATTGCATGGCGGGAAGAACTGTTAGTTCCGGTGGACACAGTGCTTTGACGACGGTTCGAGGAGGAAGGAAGGAAGGAAGGAAGGAAGGAAGGAAGGGAAAGGAGCTGTCCGCAAACTGTTCAAATATCGAACTCTCGGCATGGCTTTGAGAATTGAGCTGTGCTCGGCAATTTGTTGCATCACACGATGTCATTCGCGAAAAACCGGATTCCGAGCGAGGGTTAGGAGATTCAAGCTATCCACATGTTACCGCTGCAAATAATACTAAGATTAGGGCAAGTATAAGAGGATGGTGGTGGAACGATATACTC
The DNA here is from genome assembly GCF_000151645.1 of Tuber melanosporum. Lineage (NCBI taxonomy): Eukaryota > Fungi > Ascomycota > Pezizomycetes > Pezizales > Tuberaceae > Tuber > Tuber melanosporum. Next base: position 4,752 of record NW_003298909.1, read on the forward strand.
TCGCTAGATTCTGAAGATGTGATCGTACTAGAAATGCTTGTAAAGGAGACAGAGTTTGTAGTGATATATGAATACTGAAATTGCATGCGCTTTGAATGCTTTTAAACTACTGTAGTGACACAATCCAAAAATAACGTAAAAGAAAGAAAACATTGAAAAGGAAACAGAAATGGGGGTTTAACTCCTAAGATCATAAAATCAAACCTTCCGAACATGCCTTCGGGTTGTCCGGGCCGGCTTTGGACCTTTGGGATCTGCAGGATTCCTATCAAGGCACTGGCAACGATCGGGTGGGTCCTGGGGTTGACGTCGCTCCCAGAGTGTTGGGCAACTCTCGGCCAATCTTGGGTCCCCGCATTGGAAAGCAATCATCCAACTCTTTTCAAAGGCGCGGCCAAAGAATGGGTCATCTAGATCATCCGTATAAGAACCCAACTTCTTGTCGTTATGGATCCAGTGGTCATCGCCACTAGTTAAAAGGTGTCTCATGCTTTCATAAACATGCCTCGGGGTGCCGCGGATACGCTTTGCCGAAACGATGAACTGTCCAGATTGTGATAAGAGGACATATCCAGCAGGGCAAAAGCCTCCATTGAAGGAGGCGAAAATCTCTGGAATACGATACCAAGATTCTTCTGTTCCAAAGGGGTCCTTGCATTGGTGGCAGGCACAGCGGCTGAGGCTAGGAGCAAGAGAGAGTATGCCGGTTTCCGGGCCGTAGTAATCATATATGCGTTCAGCCATCCTCTCCAAATTCTGGAAGGATCCATCAAGGAACATTGTATGCTCTGCGAGTTCATCCCACATATCAATGATATGGGTAAGCCAGGCAGCGTTACTTCCCCCCCTAGCTCCCAATTTTCGAACAGCATTTGCTTTGGTCTCATCATATACAATTCGTTGATCAGCGTTAGGATCCTTGAAGTAAACAATGATGTTAGGATTCAATCCGCCAAACCCGGGCAATCGCTTAATCGCTTCTAGACCCTGGCCAACCGCGGCCGGGTGCTCTTTGTACACGCTGACAACAATATCAAGTCTCCTAGGGGGCTGATATTTCATGTCTAATGTAGCGACAGGGAAAGGCCCACTTTGTTCCACCATGTTTGGATTCTGGGGAACATAGACCACCTCGCTGGATTCTCCACCCTCCAGCGGCACTGACTGAATTTCCGTCTTTCCAGTCCCAAACATAACCCCTAGGGCCATGATGAGGATAAGTGCGGCCGCTCCACCGATCGAAGCCTTTCTTCGAGTTGGATGTTTTGCGCCAAATTCCTCCCATGCGTTAGAACCGTCATTGCGAATGCGCTGATATCGCTCTTGGATCTTATCCACGCCAAGCTTATAGAGAACTAGACCACCCAATGCAAGGCTGTAGCCAACCAGCTGTGTAAGGCTGACAGTACTGCCCCAAATGGCGACTGAGGTACCGACTAGGAGGATATCTTTGAGAACACCGCACAAGGTAAGGACTAGCGAGGAAGTTCTGCCGATCTAACGGGTACAGTTAGCATGAATTCCACAGCTCTAAGGTTTGGATATGCAATTTACCAGAAAAACCACTGAGATATTCAGAATAAAAGCCAGGGCCGCATTTGCAAGCAGTGTGAGTAATCCAATCCTAAGTACCTCGGACATACTAAGCCTCGATGCCTCAAATACAAGGAATATCAAGAAATTCATTAATGCACAGACTGGCGCAAAGTAATACAAGGATACGAGCGGGTCCATTTTGTACTCTGCAGACCAAAGCAGCCGCTGTACCAGGATAAGGCGGAAAGCTTCGAAAATAATGCCGACGGTTTGGAAAACGAAGCCAGTTAAATTGAAGGCGATCTCCCCATACGAGGCAACCATGACACCTAGCACAATCACGGAGACGTTTGCAAGCACCCTAACATTCGGAGTTTCTACACTCATTCCCCAACCTACGAGGAGGACTGCCACTGGGGTGGTTGCCTGTGACGATTAGAGCGAGCAAGTAACCGGCGTAACAAAGGAATGTAATTGTACCTTTAGCATCTGTATAAAAGCAATACTCAGGTACAGATACGTCTGGTTTCCACATATCAAACTCAAGCTAAAAAACAGGCCGATGGGAAGAATGGCTTTTAGATAGAGCTTCCCCGTCATGGGGACATTTTTCCGGCCATCAAGGAGGTGTGTCGTCCGTGCGAGGATCTGGGTAGCGATCGTTGCAAACACCAAATGCCATGTTGTAAGGAATATTGCTATGGCAAACTTAATACCCGTGCTCGATAATTATTGTCACCCGGAAGGCAAGGAGATCTTACGGAATGCTACAGTAAAAGTTAGTCGCAACGCCTAGACCACCGTAATGGCGGATAAGCCATGCAGAGAGCTATAAGGAACTTACGAAATTTCTTATTGAACAAGACCCACTTGTTAAAGATGATTACGGCCGAACTTAGAATGATCCATACTCTGTAATCTCGGCTGTTAGTATGGCGCTATAAGTGAGGTTGCTCGGGGGAAAGCTCACACCACGTAGACAGCGGGGTGAAACTTCTCTGCTGCGGGTAGGGGCTGGGCGGCCGTAGCAGGATCTGGAAGAGATGAAGTCGACCGCCGAGGAGACGGCGGTACGGAGAGATCGTCGCTTCCGTCAGAAGGAGAGCAGACTTCTTCTAGACCCATAGCGGCAAACTTGGTCGAGAAGACGAGCAAACAACAGTGGTGACAGATCAAAGTTGCCGATAGCAGCCCCGAAGCGATAGGTTGAGGGATACCACTTCCGTCCGTTAGAATGGTGGGGAGATGGTGATTACTGTATTCGAGAATTCCCCCCCTCTATTCCTTTCTTTCTTCCTCCTTAGTGTTCTGTTAGGATGAGGTTGAGGAACTGGGGCACGAGGTAGTTAATAAAGGTCCAAGGAGCAACAAAGAGGTTGCACCAATAGCACTTTGTCACAGGTTTGGTAAGCTAGCTCCCTATCTTCGTCGGTTTTGCGAAGGTCACGCAGTCGCACTTCGCTGTAGACTAGTCTAATGAGCCTCTTTGTGGTGGAGAATTGCTTATCACGAGCGAGTTGCTTGTGGGCTCGGATGGCCGTCCAGCCCAAGCAAAGTTCTTGATGACGACACACACAATAACAATATTATTATTTTGCGACAAAGGGAGCCAGTTGTGGGGGGACCTCCATCCACACGACGGTAACCAGAGCAACAAAACCTAAATTAGTTTAGTGTGCCGGTAGGAATACTCAGTAGGATAATTTTAGCAAGATGCTTGGCTCTTTTCCACTGCCACTCACCAGCATCGAGTACCGGTAGGCGTCTCTGCCAAGATATAAACGATGCCTGAGATTGACAAAATGTGTCGTTCAATTCACTGTGTCAATAGACATGTGCTATTGAAGATCGCTACGCCAGTGACCCAAAGCATGTATTTCAAGCTTCCGCTATCGATCCCAAACTAAAGGAAATCTCCATGTAGATAGATAGGTAAACATTCTAAACATAAACAATGTGGACGGGGGAGTACGGCGAAGTGTTGGCTGCTGAACAAATAGATACATACTCTGTTAGCCAGAAAGTGATAAGTTAACTGCCAAGGAAAACAAAGCACAAAAAATTCCTGACATAAGCGCTGATCCCACCACTTCAAATTGTCACATCTGACCATTTGGTGTGCCGTTCGAACTCTTGGACATTCGCCATACTTTTCCCTGTCCCCTTCGTACCGTACTTGTTCTATCACAAAACAAAAACAAAATATTACTGATGGAGCATGGCCGCAGCTTAATAGAGATGAGGTAGTAGAATAAAAAGAAAACAGGTGTTAGTTGTGTACGAGTATATAGAAAGCACCGTATGATACCAATCTTTGGTGGAATTTTGAGATGTACAGTGTAGTATCATACTTTGGTTCTGTTCTCTCCCTCGCTATGTCTCAGAATTTGGATGCCAGTGGCGCAGTTTCTTATGCAATTCATCTCTCTTGCTCGAAGTAGCCATATTGCGCTTTTGTTGTAATAAGGGGGTTTTTTTTTGGCCCTGTTTTCGTGATGTGCAGTGGAGGTCGATCTTACGTGAGCAAACGACTAATATGAGGCTCGATTTGCTATTCCCGGCCTCTGAGCTAACTAACCTACCGGTGTGGAGGGGAAATTGAGTTGATAGGGTATTGTCTGAGAGCTGTGAGGTTTTTACCCCATGGAATTTCCTGTATTTGTTCATGCCTTGGCATGAACACTTTCTTGTATTTAAACTGGGAGCTGGTCTTCTTAGTTAAATAAGCTCAATGTTAGGCGGAGACAACTTGATAGACTTCAAGGTTGTCTAGGCCAATCAAGATTTGTTTCTGTAGACAGAGATTGTCTAGGAAGGCTTGGACTTTACTCATCTCGTTTATGACTACTAGGAGTGAAGTAAATTAGGTAAGGTAGGGTAAAATTGTAAAAACAATACTATATTGTTAAGGTCACTTCTCCGTTGCTTGATGGTGTCTAAAGTTTGGAAGGTACTTCAATATTTATATTCCGCGTCTGAGTGTTCCCGGACTACATCTATTTATCATACAACTATGTACTTCTTCAATTGTAATTCGCAACGTCGAGTTATCTTCCAAGGTGCGAACACCTGTGGACCCTGAAAACCCTCACACCCTCTTTGGTAATTACAATATTTCTTCTTAGGAAATGTGCTGTCCCCAATAGTAATATCCCGATTAGCAGAGTCTTTAGACTTATGGCCTAGTTCTTAAGTTGAACTGAGTTGGCCCCAATTGTCTTCGCCATTGATAAAATGATTAGTTTTATCCACGGCTATATCTGCAAAGGTGGTCGTCATTACAACTATCGTAGGTCGTCTGACTTCGATCCTTTGTAACTCCATACTCAACCAATAGATTTTCTCTGGATGACTTTCTATTGACTCGCAGGAAGCTATTCCACCAGATTGGTAATTAAGCCCTCGGTCGGCAACCCTTGGTTGCTCTCTGGGTAGAAGGTTTCAGTAACCATTGTAGTATAGAGAATCACCTCATGGCTACGACGTGTTCCGAAACCCAGTTACAATACTCCGTGAAGTTCGTTGGCTTCTTTGGTAGTGTTTTTTGGAGTTCTAGACTCTTCTGGTGGATGTAAATGTATTGGTCTCTAGTAGAGATCCTTTACCATTTGATACCATCTCTTTGTGCGAAATCGTCCCGTTACTTATGGCCTATGCCAAAGGTGTCATGTCTTTGAAGCCCAGTAACTCTCTGAGTAGTTGATGGAATCACTCCGTTCCACTTCTCAGACCTAGCCGAAGGTCCCCTCTCATATATCCCGCGAACAGGATCCAGTCGGATAGACAGTGACGACGTATATAGTGTTATTCTAACACCTTCAATTCTGTGGTAATATAGTCACAGGATGCAACTGAGATGAATATATATGATGACGCGCGGGCCCCGTAAGGGAGCCGGAGGGGGGTGTTGGAGACCAGAGGTTCCCATTCTGAGTGGGATTACCCTACTTAGGGTGGTTCCTAGGTATCGGGTTCTGGTATTCCTAATATTCAACTACTTCTCAACAACACCCATTTAGATAGTAGTGCATGCCTATCTAAAGCAGGTTCAGCTACAACCCCCTTGTAACAATCCCCCTTCGGATAGTTAGTTCTTGGCGACAGGGAATAATACTTTCCTTCTTTTCTCTCTCTTTCTTGCCGTATGATAGCTCTAAGCCTATGCCTATATTACTGGTAGTACAAGACTGTTGTATTCTATTGATAATGCTTATTATAAGCTTTCTCTAACTCTATGTTGTGAAGGGTATTCTTGTCGCAATAATAATAAAGGTCATGATAATAGTAAAAAGTATAAAGGTGTTTTATATTTGTTAAAATAATAAGTAGGAAAAGTGTGACATGTTCGTAAGGAGCTAATCAGGTTATCGACTATGGGGTACGATAGTTGGCAGGTGGCCTGCTCTACTAAAGAGGAGGCGAGAGCTGAGAACTAAAGAAGATTTCGAAGGTATACTGAGAAATAAAGAGGTAACCGTTCAACCAAGTATATTGAAATACTGTCTGTTGAAGTCTGCCTTTTCTATCGTGGAGACTGGCAGTCTTTAAATACAGAAATCTTGTTCATGTCTAGCATGAACAAATCTAATCAAAGGTATCAAGTGATACGCTTTGGTAAAAACAAATCAAGTATCAAAACGATACTTAAAACGAAACATAAATCAAAACCAAGTATTCAACGATACTTAAAACAAACTAAGTATCAAAGTAATACTTAAAACAAAACATAAAACAAACCCAAATATCAAACGATACTTAAATTAAACCAAGTATCAAAGTGATACTTAAAACAATACATAAAACAAAACCAATAACTGAGTACCTGTACTGGTTACAAAAAGTACTTAGACTTCAATATAATTTTATTTAAACTGGTACTGCCAATACTGGCATACGATGAGCCCTCACTGGCACAGGGATACCACTAATCGGTATACCACTAACTACAGGCTAACTAAGTCTACGGTTCTGCACCTGCCATCCCCAAGTTATGCCTGCATGAGAACTAATTACAAGACCCTCAAACAACCCAGTGCCCTCCTTAGTCCAAGTCCGTAGCCCCTCTGGTATGAAGCCAACCAGGACTAAGTGTAGTTGAAGCCGAACAAAAGACCAACCTGATCAAGTTCCTCGTGTAAAACATATAACCACTACTGTGCAGTCTGAATACTGTCTCACAAAACCTCCATCACGGTCGAAAACTAACAAACAATCTAACCTAAAGGCAATACAATAGGAGGGAGGAGGCGACCAATATATCCCCCTCTTGTGTCTGCATGCTTGGCCATTGACCTGATGAATCTACTTTGCTAGTTGCCTCCAAAGAGCATACTGGTGAGGAGGACCTATACCCGCTACCTGTTCGGTAAACCAATAACATAAACAAAAGAAATACATTGAGATGGTAACAGACTGAAATGGTCAGCGGAGCCTATATCCTACCTGTGGTGCTATGCCACCTCCTGCTATACTTGTAGCCAAACCAAAGAAACCATACAAGCCCCACAAAATTCAGCACGCAAGACTCAAACAAGTCCAACCAGGTGGTTGCAATTCACTATCTGCACAGGTAGCCATCAACCTACTGGTCCGTCAGGGAGCTTTACAGCACTCAGCAGCTACACCTGAACAGCCCAAATAGGTCGGAAACACTTAATTAAACATTGTCCAACCTGAATAATGCCTGACCAGTACTTACAGGTGCCTTTCCTCCCCTAATCAGCCCCCCCCAAGCCCCACATACTAGGTGGCACTGGACCCATCCAGCCCCCTCAGCACTTCAGACAGATCAACTGTTTTACAGCCACAAGACAGCCTATACCTGACCCCATCAAGCAGCCACTGGTTTTAGTATTAGGAATACTGGGATCCGATACCCAGGAATTATCTGAGGTCGAGTAATCCTACCTGGAATTGGAATCTCAGGTCCCCAACACCCCCCTTCAGCCTCCTTACAGGACCTGCACATCATCATAGATATCAGTTTCAGTTGTGTCCTGTGACTAAAGTACCACAGATTTGAAGGTATCAGAATAATACCGTATATGTCACCGCCGGCAGTCCGACCGGATCCTGTTTGCAGGATATGGGGGGGGAGATATTTGGCAATACCTGGAAAGTAGAACAGAGTGAATCTGGCAACTACTCAGAGAGTTACTGGGCTTCAAAGATGTAATGTCATTGGCATAGGCAGTAGGTAACGGGACGGTATTGTATAAAAAGATAGTAGTGAATGATAAAGGATCTCGACGAGAGACTAATACATTTGCATCAACTCTATAATTATCAGAGGAGTCTAGAACTCCAAGAGACACTACCATAGAAGCCAAAGGACTTTACGGAGTATTACAACTAGGTTTCGGAAGATATTGTAGCTGCAGGGATGACTTCTAATACTGCAATGGTGATTGAAACCCTGTGACTCAGAGAAATGAAGGCTTGCTGACTGAGGAATTATTTGTCTATCTGGTAGAATAGCTTCCCTCTGAGTTAGTAGGAAGTCCTGTAGAAGATATCTATCGATTGGGTAAGGAATGATGAAGGTTGAAGTCAGGAGTCCAAGAAAGGCTGCGATTATCACTACCTTCGCAGATACAACAAGCCAATAAAACTGATCATTTTATCAATAACGGAGACAATTGGGGCCAACTTAGTTCAACTTGAGAACTAGGCCATAAGTCTAAAGACTCTAATGATTGGATAATTACTATTGAGAATAGTATGATTCCTAGTTGGTGTCACGAATGTGGCTTGGCATGGAAAAGGTTTTCACGTGACACATGGTTATGAGTCACAGGTATGTTATTGTTTTGCGCATATAACTGATTCGGGTTATATGACTTGTTATGTGTGGGATTTGTGATGCTTTCGCACATGGCTCAAGTATGAGTCATGGGACATGCGCCTGACGAGTATGCTTTGTGAGTGTGCTTTGCGGGTAAGCTTTGCGCATATGATTTATGTTTCGCACATGACCTCATTATGAGGTCATGGGTTTCGTGCAGATGACTCAGTCGAGTCATATGCCTTATTTATTGCGTTATGATTGGTTTATGAATTTTGCACATGACCTCGCTATGAGGTCATGGGTTTTGAGCATGTGATCACTTTGGTCACATGACTAGTTTGTTATGATTTGGTTTCGCACATTTGACCACTTTAGGTCACATGATTAAAGGTGGGAAGAACACTATATAAGGAGGCCGATGCGGCTGAGGAAGATAGGTTCTTCACACTTTGTTCTAAGTACTTTTCCTACTTATTACTTTAACAAATATAAAACATCTTTACGATCTTTATCTTTATTGCAACGTTAGTGTTACGCAGCGGAGAACTCTTCACGAAGAAGAGTTAGAGAAAGCTTACGATAGGCATTCCCGATAGAAGACAAAGGTCTTGTACTATCGGTAATGTGGGCATAGGCCTATAGCTATCATTAGACAAAGGAAGAAGAAGACAGAAGAGATAAGTATCGTTCCCCGTTGCCAAGAGCTAACTACCGAGAAAGGGATCGTTATATTACAAAGCGTCACCTAAGTGCGACGCCAAACAATACAAGACGGCATCCTTCAATCCAGACAGGGAAGGAGATATCGACATCGACGATCAAAACCTCAACTTAGGAGGATTCAGTGACACATTAGATCATGTCTCAGCAGAACCCTCGAGAGCAGCAAGCCCAGTAACCCCAGAGAAGGGATCCCCAGTCGATAGCTCTCCTGCAGGAACTCCACGACCCGAGAGAATGTCGGGATCCGCAGTACCTGGGCCACCGGCCCCAGCCACTCTGGCACCAGGAACCAGCATACTTGGAATGACTGAAAATCAGTTTCAAGCATTTCTTACAGCCACGCGAAATACAGGATAAGGAAATATCCAACGACCAAAAGCAAAGGAACCCGACACATATGAAGGAGCTGAAGATAAGCTACGAATATTCTTAGCACAATGCGAAGGATATTTTGCTGTCAAGGGATATGGAGATCAACACGACAAAATCAAGATTCCATATGTGGAATCTCTGCTCAGAGGACGTGCAGGGCAATGGATCATGCCTTTCCAAGATGGAAGGAAGCAGAGGGAATGAGTCACATACTAAGAGTTCAAGGCGACACTCTTTGAACAATTCGGAGATCCCAATACCAAAGAAACAGCAAGACGAAAGCTAGAAAAACTCCAGCAAGGAAAACAAACGTTCTCAGCATATTGGAACAAATATCGACTATTGGAATACGAGGCCGAGTTTGATGATGCCACTTTCTACATCATCCTCCTGAGAAACTGCAGTGAGAGACTCCGAGAGGCATGGGGAATCTCTGACCTGCGCTATACGACAGCCAAACGATTTGCAAGATGGACAATCGACAAAGAAAGCAAATTAAACATGGTTCGGAGCAACTCGGAAAACACTATAGCGCATAGAGTGGTCCAATCATCCAGGAATGGGGACGGAACTTTTAAACCACAAATACCTCGAGGAGAAAGTCGAGCATTACCATCAGGCGAACCAATGGAGTTAGACAAGTCAAGAGCAGGACCGGCTCTGAATCTGTCTAAGGAAGAATACGCCAGAAGGATGAATGGGAAACTATGCCTAAGGTGTGGAAAAGCAGGGCATTGGATACGAGAATACAGAAGCCGACCGGACAACGGATACCAGGGAAACAGAGCTGCAGGAAATAATTGTTTCCAAAATCAGAAAAGAAGCAACATCGGCGAAATGATAGCAGAGGATTCACCGGCGGAAAACGACGAGAGTCCCCAGTAAACGGTGGTCTGGGAGACCCAAGATGTGGACCTGGAAAACCTATCAAATTAGTGAACTACTACACGGCACTACACATGCAAAGAGGAGAAGAAGACAGAGATCATGTGATGATCAAAACGAAGATATACAACAGAGAAAGCGAGGAAACAACAATATATGCAATGCTCGACTCGGGAGCCACTGAAGACTTCATCGACAAAGAAATATGCGACAAATACGGCCTCCACACCAAACAAGCGAAGAAGGCAAGACAAGTCTACTTAGCGGATGGAAAACCAAGCGCAATGGGTCCTATAACCCATACGGCGACAGTACCTATGGACATTGACAGCCATAGGGAAACGGCAACCTTTCAAGTGGCAGATCTGAAGAACTATGAGATAGTCCTAGGGATGCCATGGTTACGGAAGCATAATCCAATGATCGATTGGAACGAGAACAAGATGACCTTTACAAGCGAACTATGTGCGACAAGATGTCTCAACAGTTCACCTGTGGTCTACTCGATACTGATACGAGAAGCGGAAGAAGAAACTTTGCATGTAAAGTTCGCCGAGATGCGGCAAGACATGAGAGTCCGGATACAAAGGCTAGATCAAGAGGCAAAAGTGCCTACCAAGGGTTCCAAAGGGGCATGAGGACACGACATATATGCCAATGAAGGAATCAAGATACCTGCCAACGAGCAGGCAACGATAGCAACGGGAATAGCCATTGGACTCCCAGAAGGCACCTACAGACGAATAGCACTCTGTAGTGGTCTAGCAGTCAAACACCAACTCATGACCATGGCAGGGGTGATAGACGTCAACTATACCGGTGAAATCAAAGTGGTCATGGCCAACCTAGCTCAAGAGGACTACCAAGTCCAGAAAGGCGATCGAATTACACAGTTGATACTCGAAAAAATCAACAAAGAGGACCTGCAAGAAGTAGATCAACTAGAGGAAACCATAAGAGGAAACAAGGGATTTGGAAGTACGGACCAAAACCAGCTCGATACAACAAAAAGAATTAAGATCAAAGAGATCACAGCACAAGCCTTTGGACGGTACTATCGAAGAGGAGATACAACAGGAATTCTCAAATGGACATACGAAGACGAAAAATCGGTTCTAGCAAAAATCAACATCAGCACAGAACTAGCAATCCAGGACAAGAAATACCAAAGCAAAAAAGGATGGAAAGAATTGGTTCCAAAAGAATATCACCAATTCACAAATCTATTCCAAGAAGAGGAATCTACGGAGCTACCACCTCGAAGACCAGGAATCGAACACGAAATTCAGCTGGATAAAGACGAAAAAACGGGAAAAACAAAAGAGATTCCCTATAAGAGGTTATACTCCCTAGGGGAAGCAGAGCTCGAAGAACTTAGGAAGTATATCGAGCAAAACCTAAAGAGAGGATGGATCCGAGACTCTTTCGGGTCAGGATGATCCCCAATACTATTCGTCCAAAAGAAAGACAGAAAAATGAGACTCTGCGTGGACTACAGAGCCCTCAATTCGGTTACCAAGAAAGACCAATATCCGCTACCCTTAATTGGAGAAGCACTGGACAGACTATGATCAGCAAAATATTTCACCAAACTCGACATCAAAGACGCATACCACAATATACGCATTAAGGCAGAAGACGAATGGAAGACTACATTCGCCTCCAGATACGGAATGTTCGAATACTTGGTTAGGCCCTTCGGGCTAACCAACGCACCGGCTTCATTCCAGAGATGGATCAACAAGGTACTTAATAAATACCTCGACATATGTTGCATTGTATACTTAGACGATGTACTCATATACTCGGAAAACATACAACAATACCAAGAAGATATCAGCAACATCATGGCGGCAATACAAGGATCAGGAATGAAGATCAAACCAACAAAATGCGAATTCCATAAGGAAGAAACGGAATATCTTGGATTTATCATCAATCGAAGGGGGGTCAAGGTTGACCCTGCTAAAACAGCAGCCATTTGGGATTGGGCCAAACCAAACAACAAAACAGATGTTTAATGCTTTATGGGATTCTGCAACTTTTATCGAAGGTTCATAGAGGGATTTAGCAGGCTTGCAAAACCACTCTACAACCTTACGAAGAAAGACAAGAAATGGGAATGGGGAGAAAACGAACAAAAAGCATATGATGCAATACGAACGCATCTAACATCGGCACCCATACTGGTTCATTTCAACCCAAACTGAAAGACAATGATCGAAACGGATGCCTCAAAATACGTATGCTCAGGCATACTATCGCAACAATGCGATGATGGAAAATGGAAGCCAGTGTCTTACCGATCCAAGACAATGACCCCTGCAGAGTGCAACTACGATGTTGCAAACAAAGAACTATTAGCGATAGTTCAAGCATTAAAAGAATGGAGGAGATACGTTTCGAACAACGACCATCCAGTCCGAGTTCTAACTGACTACAAGAACCTGGTCCTGTTCATGACTACGAAAGAACTGAACGACCGCCAGATAAGATGGATGGAGCACCTCAGCAAATACAACTTCAAAATCGAATACCGACCAGGAAAAGAGAGCGGAAGGCCAGATACTCTCACGAGGATTGCAAGCGACAAACCACAAACGAAAGAAGACTAAAGAATCAGACAAAAAACACGAACCCTATTACCAAAAACCTACATCGAGGCAATGGAGGTTATCCAATTCACATCAAAGGAGGAAAGAGGAATTGAGAACGCAAACGAGAAAGACAAAACAATCCAGGCAATAAGAGAAGCCTTGGAAGAAGGAAAAAAGGAGATGAAAGGAATTGCACTGGGGTTATGCCAATGGAAGGACGGAAATATGTGGTACGATGGAAAACAATGGATCCCGGAAGAAGAGGAGATAAGGACAGATATCATACGACAACACCATGATATCCGAACGGCAGGACATGGAGGAATGGCTAAAACCACGGAATTCATCACGAGGTCATTTTATTGGCCAGGACACGCGAAGATGTCAAACGATATGTCAAAAACTGCGACATACGCCAGAGAACGAAAACGGCTAAACACGCACCATATGGATTACTAAAATCAAACGAAGTCCCCGAACAACCATGGGAAACAATTACTATGGATTTCATCACGGACCTACCAACATCGGAAAATTGCGATAGCATCCTGGTCGTGGTGGATCACCTGACCAAAATGAGTCATTTCATTCCGGTTAGAAAAGACATCAACACAAGGGATTTTATACAAACATTCTTCCGAGAGGTCTTTCGACTTCATGGCCTCCCAAAAAATATCATTACTGATCGAGGAACACTATTCACATCGGGAATATGGAAGAAAGTAACCGGAGAAATGGGAATACAAAACAGAATGAGCACAGCGTTCTACCCACAAACAGATGGACAAACAGAACGGGTAAATGCGATACTCGAACAATATTTAAGGGCCTACGTCAATTATCAGTAAGATGATCAGTACAAGCTGTTATCTATGGCCGAATTCGCATACAACAATGGAAAGCAAGAAACAATTGGCATGACACCCTTCTTCGCAAATTACGGACAACATCCACAAAGTCAGACCACATATCATACGATTAATGATGTAATACCAGATAAAACCGATATGGGGAAACTACACGAAATATTACAATACGAAATGAGTCAAGCACAACAACGACAGAAGGAACAATAAGATAAGCACCGAAGACCAGATCCGAACCTACGACCAGGAGATATGGTATGGCTAATACCACGCAACATTCATATGACGTGACCATCAAAGAAATTGGACTACAAGAAAATAGGACCATTCCAGATACTGGAAAAAGTGGGCAGTCGAGCTTATAAACTCGACCTTCCCCCCTCGATGCGAATACACAACACATTCCACATCTCACTCCTTGCATTACACAACGACAATAAGTTTCCTTCACAAACACTTATTCCTCCCCCACCGATCGAACTTGATGGAGAACCAGAATACAAGCTCGACGAAATAGTTGATTCCTGCTTCTTCCACGGTCACTTCCAATACCGAGCCAAGTGGACAGGATATTCTCCAGAACATGATAAAACTTGGTACTTCGCACATAACTTCGAAAACGCACAAGATGCCATCTCAACCTTCCACCAGCAATACCTGGGCAAGCCCGGCCCAGGTGATGATCACGTTCAATCAAGACAAAGGCGAGGGAAAAGCTCCCGTGCCATTGCAACAACACAAAGACTGGGGCGATAGCCTCCGCCAAACCACACCCACTAGCCCCGAATACTCATTCATGGGGCCAACCAACGAAGAGCTCAAGGAAAAGGAACAACAAGCACAGCATAACGCCATGTCATGGACGGTATGCTACGATGACGGTTGCCAAACACACTTTGGCGACAAAGAAGGCTCGGGATGATTCCCGAGGGAATGTCGAAAGCGTGGCCCACGCCCGGACCACGTCCTGAAGCGTTGGCAACAATGCTTCAGAAATGGATGCAGGATGCACAGGGCACAGAAAATATCTGCAGGATTCTACTCGCAGAAGGATGGAAGCAGGAAAGAATTGGAAGGAGAGGATGCCAGAAAGGCATGGGCCGCGAGGATGCGGTCCAGAGAGGGAGGGGCCCAAAACTCCTCAGCAGACACGGAACCGGACGTGAGGAGCCTACACAGGCAGATCCGGAGACTCCGAGAACAACTTGGCCAAGCCGAGGCCACAATTTCGGCGAACGACAAAATGATCGCGGAGCTAAGACAGCTGAACGATAATCAGCGGCACACGGTCAAGATGGCGAATCTGACCCTGGAATCAGTAAGGGTCAAGTGGAGGAGGGCAGACGAAAAGTTCCACAAGCTGAGAAGGACCATGCACTCGGCAGGACGGGAACTATTGAAACTGGGAGAAAAAGCCTGATGGGACTCAGGCTTAGGAGGAGGGAAGCTAATATCACGAATGTGGCTTGGCATGGAAAAGGTTTTCACGTGACACATGGTTATGAGTCACAGGTATGTTATTGTTTTGCGCATATAACTCATTCGGGTTATATGACTTGTTATGTGTGGGATTTGTGATGCTTTCGCACATGGCTCAAGTATGAGTCATGGGACATGTGCCTGACGAGTATGCCTTGCGAGTGTGCCTTGCGGGTAACCCTTGCGCATATGATTTATGTTTCGCACATGACCTCATTATGAGGTCATGGGTTTCGCGCAGATGACTCAGTCGAGTCATATGACTTGTTTATTGTATTATGATTGGTTTATGAATTTTGCACATGACCTCACTATGAGGTTATGGGTTTTGAGCATGTGATCACTTTGGTCACATGACTAGTTTGTTATGATTTGGTTTCGCACATGTGACCACTTTAGGTCACATGATTAAAGGTGGGAAGAATACTATATAAGGAGGCCGATGCGGCCGAGGAAGATAGGTTCTTCACGCTTTGTTCTAAGTACTTTTCCTACTTATTACTTTAACGAATATAAAATACCTTTACGATCTTTATCTTTATTACAATGTTAGTGTTACGCAGCGGAGAGCTCTTCACGAAGAAGAGTTAGAGAAAGCTTACGATAGGCGTTCCCGATAGAAGACAAAGGTCTTGTACTATCGGTAACGTGGGCATAGGCCTATAGCTATTGTTAGACAAAGGAAGAAAAAGACAGAAGAGATAAGTATCGTTCCCCGTTGCCAAGAGCTAACTACCGAGAAAGGGATCGTTACAGTTGGTTATATTATAATTGCCGAAGAGGGTGTGGTAATTTTCAGGGACTCTAGGTATTCGCACCTTTTAAAGAATACCTGACGTGGCAAGTTATAATCAGAGAGGTACATAGTTGTATAATAAATAGATGTAGTCCGTGAACACTCTGACATAGAATATAAATATCCAAGTATCTCTCAAGCTTTAGACACTATCAAGCAATGGAGAGGAGACCTTAACAATATAATATTATTTTTATGATTCTATTTTACTGTACCGAATTTACTTCGCTCTTAGTAGTCTTAAACAAAATGAGTAAATTTGAGCCTTTCTAGACAATCTCTGTCTACAGAAATGAATCTTGGTTGGCTCGAACAACTCTGAAGAATATTAGTTTATCTCCATCTAAGACTTAGCCATATCAACAGAGCTCCATCCCCCGGTACCATTCAGCTGAGAGAGGCCTATCAGCCATTACAGAGAGCTACAAAGGAGGTAGAAACAATGTCTGAAGGCACTAGCACCAGCCACACCATCTGACCCAGCCGAACCGAAATCCAACCAAGCTGGAAAGAGGTAGGCAGAGCTGGACGAAGCCAGACCCAGAGCTCCAGCAAGTAGCGCAGACCAAACAGTGGGTAAGAGGCACCGCTAACTGATGCAATAGAAACGGGAAAGGGCGAATAAACAGAATCAGATAAATAGAAGGTAGGCCCCACTTGTAAGGGGTAAAGCTGTCAACCACAATCTACAACTAAACTATGCCAACATACAGACAATGCGAGTGTCTGGTAGCCAATCATCACACACTACCATAGGCAATCACATGAGCCACACCAGAGGGTAAGATTTTTCAGGGTTAAAGCTATCATTACCAGAGTGAGTAGGAGATACCTGATTGAACTACCTAGAAGCTGCAAGGACAAAAACTTGAACGGAATAGTGATAAACAATATCGTAGGATTCTGATGGTAGGAATGAACTGCAACATGGAGGGGCCGGGTGGGTACCATCCTGTTCCCGGAGGAATGATGCAGCAAGTATGATGAGTTGAGATACAGGACGATCATCAAGCAAACCTGTGGACATTTTCTATTGCGAGAACTAAGAACTCTGTTAAAACCTAATAATGTAACGTGTTCGCGAGGTGCTAATCACGTTATCGGTAATGATACGATAGTTGGCAGGTAGCCTGCTCTTCCAGAGAGGAGGGGAGAGCTGAGAACTAAAGGAGGCTTCGAGCGTGTACTGAGGAACAAAGAAGTAACCGTTCAACCAAGTATATTGAAATACTGTTTGTCGAAGTCTGCCTTTTCTATCGTAGAAACAGGCGGTCTTTAAATACACAAATCTGTTCATGTCCAGCATGAACGAAACTAATCAAAGGTATCAAGCGATACACTTTGGTAAAACTTCTTAAGTATCAAAGCGATACTTAAAACAAAACATAAAACAAAACCAAGTATCAAACGATACTTAAAACAAACCAAGTATCAAAGCGATACTTGAAACAAAACATAAAACAAAACCAAGTATCAAACGATACTTAAAACAAACCAAGTATCAAAGCGATACTTGAAACAAAACATAAAATAAAACCAATAACCGAGTACCCGTACCGGTTACAAATAAGAAATGTGAGTAGGCAGTAGTCTTCTGGGAAGTGGAAAGGTGAGATGGCAGCAATGGGGGAGTGGAGTCTCAATGTGGGAGGGTTCCTTTTGGGTAGAAGAGAGACCATTCCGAAGGTTGCCAGGAGCTGTTGGTGTTCAATGAGACATTGGATTGGTGGGAGGACCGATTGACAAGAGAGGATGCTGATAGGGGTTTCTGTGAAGCATTTGGTTATCCACCTCTGGACCTGTCTCTAAAAGATGACTAAGCTGTCTATCAACGTGTAATGGGTGCTCCCTCTAGGAAGATGGATTCTAAGATTGCAACTGCACCGAAATGAATTCTTCCGCAAAGTGAACAAATATAATAAATGTCAAGTGTCTTAACAGTAGAGTTTGAAGAAACAAAATGGTAAAACTTAATATCATTAAGCCACAGCTTTGACTCAATTAAGTCCTAATCTCGAGAGGTAGTTGATTGCCAGAGTAGAGAACTCGCATATACTTAAGTAGATTTCATATACTGCCAGTTGCTCCCCATCACTACTTTGTATTCGCGAGCACCCAACTCCCTTAGGCTGCCTAGCTAACCTCTATGGGTTGGACCAAAGATCCCCCATAGTGAACAAGACTACTCTTGTGGTTTGCTAACACCTACCCGATAGAAGTATTTTAGCCACTGTATCTACAATACAACCGCAGGAGTAAAAACTCTTCATATCGCGGACATGTCAGTGGCAAGCTGTCATGCCCGAGTAGATGCGATACCAACTATAGAACTCTCTACCCATATACACTTAGTCTTTTACAAGCATCTGCAGCCCCTGAACATCTATCGGGTTCTACTCTATTCCATATCATTCCGGAAGATGGCCATGTAGCCCCCTCAATAGACCCCTTTGGATGTTAACTACCAATAGGTACTACCTACAGTCAACCCTCCTAGAAACAGGTCTTATCGTGACCTTGGACTAGTGTCTCAGAGTCCCTAACAATTCTCCAATACTATTACACTTTCAGGGCAATGGACTTCGGTTACCTCGCCTACTAGCCTTTGATAACCTCACATACTACCTTAGACTTTAAAGTAGTATTACCTTGTCTGTTCTGGTCCGTTTTACATGAAACTACCTGGAGACTATTCTCCAGGTTCACCTCTACCCCCTCATATATCTTGCAGACAGCTTCTGGTCCGATGGACAGCGGGAACGTATATGGTGTTACAGGAGCATCTCCACCTAAAGACATTTACTAGGCTTATGGCAACTCTCCAGGCTGTAGCCCATCACGCCAGGGACCTATAGCGGGGCTGTGGGGGGTATTAGCCACCACATCTCCAAGTTACAGCTTGTTCGGAGCTCAACTGGTTGTGCCGGAGTAATCCACAAAACCTGAGATTCGAACACCTTATGTAGTTTCGCGTGACAAACAATCTAGTAACTTCCCCTGAAGTCCTGCGTAACAAGTTACTTTCAAGGTAGGGTAGCTTGGCTCCATAATAGGGTAACCCATAGCCCAAGGTAGGGTAACTTTAGTCCTAAGGTAGGGTAACTCTATTCAGACTCACCATTGAGTAATTCAGGGTAACTCCCAAATTGACTACTTAGGTTACCCTACTGCGTAGGGTAACTACCGCTCCTTACTAGTCCCCGTATACTTCTTAGTATTGTATAGTATGCCCAACTGAGGTACTTAATCAACAGTATCTCTAGCCGGTAGACTGTAGTCTACCACCATTCCTATCACGGTAGTCTCTTGATACCGGTATGGGTATAGGTTTGGTTAACTGTAATAGTACTCCATGGAGTATCGTTACACAACGAGGGTGAAGGGCAGAAGAGATCAGCCCTATAGAGTAGGATGGGTACCAGAAGAGAGGAAGCCAAGAGGTAGCAAAGGAAGGGAGCAAAGTCTTTTCCAGAGCCTGAAAGTCCTTTCAGTATGGAGAATGCACCTTGGGTAAGGGCTAGGTATTTAGAGAAGTGGGTGTTATTAGCCCAAGGAAGGGAGCAGGAAGTAGGTTCGAACCAGTAACCAAGCCATGTCATTACAGATGAGGGGCGAAAGAGGAGCCCATCTATAACTATGGGGAGAGTGGAGGCCCTTGTAATGAGGAGTATGACAGTACAGGAGCTCTTTCTTGGAAATAGAGAATGAGATACACAGTCTTCTTCCTCTCTGGCTTAGCATCTTTACTAGATGCTAGAGGCATTGGACATTCCTTCTATAGGAGTTGGAGGCCACAGTCACTGTGAAGTTGTCTACATAAGACAGAATCAGACCCAGTAGGATTGGTAAGTGAAGGGTGGAGACATAAATGATGAACAAAAGTGGTAAGATGGAGGATCCTTGCATTATGCCAACCAGGACCAGCTTGAAGACCCAAGGGAAGCCCTGGAAGATTAGACAATATTGTCTGCCTGTCAGAAAGGACCTGATTTAGGAGCAGAGGTATGGGGGAATGCCATTGGAGTGTAACATATAAAAATGATCATTGGGAAATACATTGTCGAAGTCCTCTTTGATGTCAAGGAATGAGGTGGAAGCTACAAGCTATGGGTGTTGGAGTATTTGGACTTCATAGAACAGGGCAGTAAATGCATCAAAGATGCTAAGGCCTGGTAGGCAGCCACATTGGTATGGGTTGAGCAGGTCAAGAGATATCGCCAGAGACAAGAGACAGTTTGCCCTCATCCTTTCCAGAATCTTGGAGATCTTTTCCATGAGGACAATAATGTGAAAGGAGGAAAGAGTATCATAAGAGGCCTTTCCAGGTTTGTCAAAGACTACTATATTTGCTATCTTGAGCAATTTTGAGTAGTAGCTGAATAATACTAGGAGGGAGAGAAGACTAACTAGGAGGGAGGGGCATGCTGAGTTGATCTTTTTCTATACAGCATAGGGTATAAGATTAGGGCCAGGGCCTGGGAAAGGGGACAACTTACTAAGGGCAATGGTAACATCTTCTGTTACTAGGCAGAGGGTGTTCCTGAAAACCTGCACAATGGGTGGGCTGAAGGCAGGGGGCCTGGGGGGGAAAAAGTGTGAGAGCAGTACATAATTCAGCTCTGTCGGAGAGGAAGTGTGGGGCAGGGACAGAAAACATTCCAGCAACTTACTAAAAGTAAACCTTTTCGCTGTCCACCTATTTTGGGGGGTTGCATCCTCTAGGTACTGTGTTCTATGCTCATTTTTGACATATATCAGAAATTCCCGGACCTTGCTATGGTGTGAAGTGCTTAAAAGGTGTACCTGAGGGGTGGAATTTTGTAATGCTTGTTTTGAGTAAAGGTAAGGGGTTATAAATATCAAAATCTTTTTTTTGAAGGTCATATGTTCAATTTGTACTCACAACTAGTTTTTATAAAAGATATTATTTGTTTTAATGTTAAAATACACCCTCTGGCTTGACAAGAAAGCAGATAAATGTTGCTAACTGATTATTTACATATTACTAACCCATCTATGAGACTTATATCCCTTATTTACAATGCTGGCATACTCAGGAGAACCATAAACTACCTTTTAGTGATATACCTCCATAATTCTCTCAGTACGAGCCTAATACTTCTAGATAAGTTTGTTCAATACCCCAGCTAAGTCAGTAGGAAACAGTCTTTTCAAAGATTCAAAGTCATACCTACAGTTGTTTCTTGTATATACCTTTGCAGCACCCTAAAAATACTCAATAAAATTGAGTTCACAGTGAAATGCAGGATAGAAAGTGACTTCATACCCAGCAGCTAAGATAACCTTCTTAATTTGACTCTTCTGGTTCTGAAAGTTGGGCTGTATAGCTAAAAGAGCATGAGCACAGCTGGTCCCACCTGCCAAGCAGCATGGATTTGGCTTCATGCTCTTACTAGTAGTGGACCGAGTAGAACATTGTACCAGAAACCTTTGTCCATTCCGTGGCCAGAGACCATGCTCAGTCAGAACTGTCTTAAGACCTTTAGGTCTACCATCGGCAAAAGTCATGGACTGCATAAAGCCTCCATTGGGATGGTTAGGATCTCTAATAAAGGTATCGTGCATTACATTTACATTCTTTCCGCCAGGTTCTAGATTCATCTCAGAAACTCGCAATTCATCAGTGGCATATTTGAGATGGTTGTGTATATTGTCAAAGGCAAATAGTACCTTGCATCCAGGAAACTGTGCTTCAAAAGCTGGTATTGCCTTATCTACAATTTGTTCAAGTAATCTGTCTCCATTCCACCAAGTATTACCACTGCATTGCATCGTAACACATGTATCACCATCCCCAAGTCATCCAATCGGAGTAAGAAAATCAAAAACATGTAGGCCTTGACCACGCCCCTTTTTTCTCAAAGGTTTATGCTCCTCATGCACCCAAATGTAGTGTTGACCATCATTTGAATTAAAGGTGCATTCATCCTACGTGATGAGAATAAGAGGTTGTATCTCACTGGATTCATGGGTAGGATTTGGGATAATATCTAAATCTGGATCCTATTTCATGAATTGGGATTCATAGCTGGCCATGCGAGGAAGGAAAACTTCATCTCTATACTTGCAAACATCAGGCCTTTCATGGCCATCATGGTATATTCCCTTTCGATATTCCTTATACTTGAATCCCAACTTCTTCAGCCATCTGGTTGCAGTTGAAGAGGCTATTGCCTGTTCGACCTGTCGAGTCACATTGTTGGTAGACCGGTTTGATATTCCGGAGTCACTTCTCGTTCTCTTCTAATGTTCAGCTATAGCAGTTGCTAATCTATGGGATATAAGTTCTATATCCATCCGCTATGTTAATATATGCTCTCTCCTATTAATAAAAACCAGACCAGAATCAACTTACTATCACCGACTATCTAGATGTACTGCCTAACAGCTAACAGGGTCTCTGCATCATCGAGCAAACTAAGTATTTTACGATAGGTACCACTATGTAGTTCTGGAATCCGCAGTTTAGTGACCCATAATACTTCAAGCCGCATAATTCGCTCCATCACTTTCCTCCCCCATCCACCTCCATTTGACATCTTCTGAGCTATTATCTTTCGCTTTTGTAAGATACTGGTCTCTCCAGTGAACAAATCCTCTCCCTTCAGTACCTTCCTCTCATTCTTAACCTGCAACTTCAAGAATTGATACATCTGAACATGCCAAGTAAAGTTCTTTCCAACTGGGCGATGGGCATGCTTGCTCTTACAGTATGTAATCAATTTCGCTATTGACTTCTTTGCTTCTTCTAAAACTTTTAATCTCCTCTCACATGCTTGATTTTGTGGTTCCAATCAGCGCGGCCATTTCTCATAGTACTCACTGAGTCTCTCTCTATAGGTGATACCTGTCTCAGTACCGGCCGGAGAGGTCACTTCTACAATAAGAGGTGTGAGCCTCTCGGGTACTGATGCTTGCTGAAGCTGTACAAGGTATTCCTTTTCTCGTTCTCGCCACTTTCTGATATGAAGTGCATTAGCACTAACTTCCCTCTCAGGCAGTTCAGCATCCTATCATCTTATATTAGTTTTTAAGTCGACTAGGAAAACAACTCAACACTTACTATTTCCAATACATTCTTTTGCTTTCGTTTCTCTCTCCACTTTTGACTTTTTTTAGTATTCCGGTTTACTGGCTTTCTGGCTGTATTCCCATCTGTGTTATTGGAGCCTGAGGGCTCGATTTACTGTATGGTGTATTGAGGATGATGTATGTGGAGTGAGGAAAGTGAGAAATTCTCTATTATTCAAGTTTTCTATGATATAAAGTTTTATTTATGATATGAGGTTATATTTACTATAATATTATTATAACAAGTCAAAATTACATGAAAATCCTTGCTAGCACTAAGAATTGAACAACTGTTATTCAAATTTATTTTTTGACATTTATAACCCTTTGCCCTTACTATTAACAAGCATTATAAAATTGCACCCCTCAGGTACACCTTTTAAGCACTTTGCACCATATTTATACAGATGCTTTACCCAACCCTAACACTATGTAACTTATACCTTCACATTACCATATCCTCTAACACATAATCATGAGTTATCTGAAATTCTTAGTTGACTTGTTATGAGTCAACTGTGCAATATATATAAACTAATCATAATTCTTATAACAAGTCATGTGTGCTAAATGCATTACATACGTGAGACTCATGACTCATAAGTATGAGTTATCAAATTCATGTTTGCTTTGTCAGGTGGAGCAAAAGTTGAAGCCT
>NW_003298909.1:28692-30527 GCF_000151645.1 Tuber melanosporum
AGCATTCTCCGCTTACAAGGCGCATCAGAAGAGTACGCCAGGCTTCATGCTGTTCAGTAAGTAGCTTTATTATGCCGTCATACTGGGAGTATCCCATTGTGTCAATTGTCACCTGCTTGTGGTAGTGACATCCATCCTAGTAACACTACATCCTAGGAGTGTCCCTCTGATGGTGGCGAGGTTTATATTTCTCGAGTGGTTTATACTTGATATAAGCGTACTTTTTTCATGGTACTTGGAGCTAATGGGTTGCCCCTTCCTTGGCTTGAATATGTACCAGGCACTCCCCCCTAGTCATAGCAGGCCATCCATAATAGGATGTTATACTCTGCAGTCTCTTTTGTTTTTTCTGCTTAAGCGTTTAGCTCAACTCGGGTGCATCCCAAGTATTCAGAACTCGTATGGTATGGGGGTTCAGATGTATTACCAATCATTGCTAATTGGCTCAAGCTTGATGGTTATTCACAGTTGTGCTTAGCTTCTATAGGTACTGTTCATGGTACCTCATAATAGCGTGCTTGGCATTGTTGAATCTGCGTACCCTATACCAAGTTTTATTGTATACTGGAGGATAACTGATCAACTTAGCCCACTATTGGAGGTTTCTATAGTATTAACAAGAGTTAACAATATTATTGAGTTTGTATTCTTCTTTACTGTCTATTTTGATTAGTAGTAGGGGTTGTTTGATTTAGGAAAAAACCTTGTGGTCTTTATATAGTTTGAGGAGTGAGATGTAGAATGTTGTGTGAATTCTCATACTAGGTAGGAGGTCGAATTTACAAGAACTGGGCCCCACTTTTGCCAGTATTTTCCATGGTTTCATCTTTCTGTGGTTGAGTTTCCGTAATGGTCTTGTGGTCTTACTAACCCAACACATCACCTGATTGTAAGTTCGGATCTGGTTTTGGTTTACAATCGTAGTATTCTTTCTCTCTTAACCATGCATTGGATATTGATATTACCAATACGTCTTGTAGTCATATAACGTCTTCAGATATTGTACGATTTTCTCTTATCAGGCTATCGAAGTTCAAATATTCGGGATATCTTCCTATATTAGCGTGGAATGGTGATTTTCCAATTGACTCCTATTTTCTATTATTGTATGCAAATTCTGCCATAAGTAATAGATCATACTGATTGTCTTATTGGTAGTTGACATATTCTCTTAGAGACTGTTCCAGTTGTATGTTTGTTCTTTCAGTTTGTTCATTCATAAGAAGATAGAACCTCGTGCTCATCCTTCTCTTGATTCTGACTTCTTGCACTACGTCTTTCTATAGTATAGATGTGAATAGTGTTCCTCTGTCCGTGATGATATCTCGTGGTATTCTGTACAGTCTGACCATTTCTCAAATAAAGAGACCAATAAATTGCCATGTATTTATTTCCTTCTTGCTTGTGATAAAATGTCTCATTTTGATCATGTGACCAATGACTACCATGATGCAGTCGAATCCTTCTGACTTTGATAAATTAGTGATAAAGTCCATAGCTATCGATACTCATAGTTGTGTTGGTACTTCATTTGGTTGTAGCAATCCAGAAGGTGGGTGTCGTACAGCATTTGTACATTAATATTTATTGCTATTTCGTACATATTGTTTAACTGCTTTTCTTATCATTAGCCAATAGTATTTTTGGCTTATTAGTTTAGTTGTTTTAGCCATTCTCCTGTGTCCCACTATTTGTTATC
The DNA here is from genome assembly GCF_000151645.1 of Tuber melanosporum. Taxonomy (NCBI): domain Eukaryota; kingdom Fungi; phylum Ascomycota; class Pezizomycetes; order Pezizales; family Tuberaceae; genus Tuber; species Tuber melanosporum. The sequence goes on from NW_003298909.1 coordinate 30,392, forward strand.
ATGGTTTTGAGATATCAGATGACTTCTCAATTCTTCATAGTTGGTGATTCGAATTTTTACTTGATACTATAGGTATTCTTCTCTCTCTTCGCATAGCCCTATCACAACGGCCTTTAACTCCATGTTTAATTCCTTT
>NW_003298909.1:31874-33371 GCF_000151645.1 Tuber melanosporum
TCTTTAGAGCTTGGTAATCCACACATAGTCTCAGACTGCCATTCTTCTTTTTGACAAATAGGATAGGGGAACCAATGTATCCTGGTATTACTTCTCTGATCTATCCTTTTTTTATGTTTTCCGTAATGTAGTTACAAATTACCTTCAGTTCATTTTTTCTGAAATGATAGATCTAATTGGTAGGTAAAGTACTCTGTTTGTCTGCCTCGAGTTCGTTCTCATGATCAACTCCTTCTTGGTATGCGGGTAGTTAGCTGAAATCGAACTTCCACTTGTGTAGTTCAAACTGATCCTCTACCGGTTTCTTGAAAAATTTGAGGAAGTCGTAGTATTCCTTTAGTACTCATTCCCTAATATTTTATTTTTCGTCTTGTTCTTTAGCACGAATGGCTTATTCTGTACTAATATTGATGGCCCTCAGGTGCATTTCTCCTTCATCCTAATGACACTGGATAACTCCAGTTACTTCACCTCCTCAGTGATATTGTCCAAACCCCTTAGCTGAGATCTCATTAATCTTAAATCTTTTTGTATTGGAGCTTCTAAAACCATGTTCTGCTCTTTTAGTGTGTGGTAACTCACTAATCTCTTTCCTATAAGTTCCAATATCTTTTTACAGATCAACTGTGCTATTATTTATCCTGATTCAACTATGAACTTCTTTGGTCTGGGATTGCATAGGATAACTTTAACGTCTCCTGTATAGTCGCTATCAAGAACCCTCACAGTGGTGGTTAGCCTATATTTGACTTCTAAACTTCTTCTTGGGTCGATCGCTTCATAGGTGCCTTCTGGTAATCCAATGGCAATCTCGGTTCCAATCATACCTTACCTCTTAGCTGGTATTATTTAACTCATGTGTACAAACAGGTTGTATCCTGCTGCCCTGGCTGACCCTTTGGTAGGCACTCTTGCTTTGAGTGTTAACTTTTTGACTAGAATCTTCCGATTCTTCTTGGACCTGAGATATGCAAACTGAATTTTCTGATTTTCTTCTTTGTCTTCTGCTTCGGATTTGCTATATATCGTTGGTGAACTATTGAGGCACTATATCGTATATTCTTTGCTGGTGAATATAACCTTGCTACTATCTCACTTGATTTTGTGATTATGCTCTTGTAACTAAAGCATCTCAAAGATGACTTCTTGTCAGCTTAGCTTGGTGACTTATAGTATAATTTTTTCATTACGTATTCCAGTTTCTATACCGCGTATTGTAGTATGTCTGATAGGACATATTAAGCTTTTTTCTCTGTCTGCCATGTAGATCTCCCTCCAGTTTTCTGACTTCCTTTTTGAGAAGTTATACTTATTGTATAGCTTTTCATCAATAAAGTTTGCAGTTACCATAGAGTCAATCATTGCGTTGATGTGTGCCTTGTTTTGTTGGTCATATAATTGTGTTGATATAATCTGATTCTTCTTTGTTAATTCTTCATGGTTGATCGTATCTTCATCTTCTAACATCTTGTAAAAATAAATAAATTGAATGGGTTT
>NW_003298909.1:33611-58790 GCF_000151645.1 Tuber melanosporum
TGATTCTAGTGTATTTCATAAATAAGCCTCCGACGTGCTGGGGACTTTTCTCGTTTCCCAACTCTGTTTCTGCTTCTTCTATCATCATCTCTTTTATTAAGGTCTTTGGTTTCCATTTACTTCTTAGAGAGTCTCTTGCTATAGAAGCTGTGCTTTTGGGATTGTATTGACTTTAGCAGTCTCTGATCTTGTATCCAGCTTCTCCACATTTCAGCCACAGGTTTTCTGCCCTCCGTTTTACATACTCTTCTCTAGAAAGATTCAGGCTTCCTTCTCTAATTTGATCCATAGCGGTAGCTGAACCTCCTTCCAACATTGCTTTCAGTTTGAATGTGCTATTATCATTTCTTGATGTTGGTTTTTCTTCTTTCTGCTTCTTGTGATTTTCTTTTCTTTCAAGGTTCTTGAGGCCTATTGCCTTAGTTTCTCTCTAGATGGTACATGTCGTTAATTCTTCGGCTCTTTTCACTATATGGTTAACTTGGCCCAATGCATGTCTGAGTGTCGGACTCAGGCCCATGCATAGGTATTCTGCTGAAGTGATTTCATCCAACTCTACTTCTGTAGCGATTAGCCTGAATTGGTTTCAGTATTCTGTTACCGTCTTTGATCATTATTCAAGTTCCATCAATTTATTTTATACTCCTCCTTGGGGGTTAATTTCTCCAAACTGCTCTATGCGTTTGTTACGAAATTCCCCCCATATATACCAACCCGGTCTCTGAACTCCTTTGACCAATGGTCTCAACTATTTCATTACATCTTCTCGCAACAAACTTGAAACTTAGGCAATCCTCCCATCCTCATAGTCTTCTGCCCAACCTACTGCTTGAAAGTAGACTGTTCGCTGTACTAGTCAGCTCTTTAGCTTGCCTTGTGTTCTATTATAAGTTTCCAGCTCTTTGACCTTTAGCTTTCAGATGCCTAATCAGGTTAATGCTTCTAAAAACTGATCTTCATGTCCTGGCATAGGGTTTGAAGGTACTTCTTCCAACATCCTTGAGTTTTCCAGTGCTTCCATGGAAGAGCTGGATGCCGATTGTTCTTCTGACAGAACCAGACTTGCTGTCCTTATTAGCTCAAATACAGTATGCTGTTGTTCTGTGCCGAGACCTCGTAGGCCTAGATGGTTGTGATTGTATTAATAATCTGTAGTGTCATTAGGTGTTGTTTTATTGGTGACATAATTAAGTGTAACGATTCTACTCCTCTGTACTTAGTTCTTTAACAAATAATGACTTTGGCTCCTCTCTTTCTTCAATTCCTCAATAGCTCCGAAAGTTCCAAATGTTGCTTTCACATCTGATAGTGAAGATAATATTGTACTCGTATTACCACTTGTAAATGAGACCTCTTTCTCACATAGCATTGTACAAAGTATATATAAAGTATTGATTCAACTTGTAGTATAGGAAAGAACTTAAGTGGTTACATGAGGAGTATGTACTGGGGGTCACCTTTTTTTAAATTTTTTATTTTATTGTCATTATATATTTGTTGTTAAGGTACAAGAACTGGCATGTAGTGCTAGCAATGGTGTAAACAAAACCTTAATTCTAAAACAAACTCAAATAAATAAAACTGCACTAGTACCTCTAACAATCACAAACAACTGATATTGCAAAATTCTTAAAGCTAATTATGAAGAGAAATAGTCAAACTAAAGCAAAGAAAACCTAAATACTTGGGAAGAAATATAAAGAAAACCTTGTCAACTTCTGAATTTAATCAGAGAAGAATACAGTTGTGGTTTAGGAGGATGCCCTATTAGAGGGCCAAAGTGGGGGATTGCAATCTATAAAAGCAGATATCTCGGGGGGGAAACCGGTTAAGGTAGCGGAGATATAGGTGGCCAGGCTGCCTAGGAGGGCTGGTGTCCGCCAGAGAGACTCTTCTTCGCAAAAGTTCTCAACCCATAGGAGGTAAAGGTTCCTGGCTCATTCACAGGAAGGGCAGGCAAGGATGACGTAGTTGAACATTTCAGCCTTTATCTCACATTATGGACAGATATTAAGGGCATCAGAAACCTACCAGAAGTAGTGGCCTACTAGGTAGCTTTTACCTGACCTCATCTGATAGTTGTATTCCATTATAAACTTTTCAAGTCCCATGAATAGGTGGAGCGCAAGAGTGGGGGAGTACACATAGTGAAAAGAGGGCAGGTATTATTTGGCTCCGGTGTTAAGGAGCAGCTACCTGCACTTTTTCTGGATGGAAAGGAATGGAGAGTCACCTGGGGCCATAAGGGGTAAATGCGAAAGGAGGAGGACGTCTGATACCGGGGGAACACAGGGGAGATAACCTACAAGTTTGACAACCCTGCAGGCAATGGTATCTAGCGGAAGGTGTCCTCTTACAGCAGGAGTGAATTCAGGAGTTTTCAAGTTAAGGGGACTGTAATCAGGCATAAGACCTATTGTGAGGAGGCGGAGATCATTTGATGAGAGGAAAGATGAGGTAGTAGGGAAGGAGGAGTAGAGCCTCAACAGGGCTAGGTTCCTTTCTTGTGGGAGACAGACCATCTTGAGGGCCACTAGGCGGTATTATGGTTTAATAAGATATTGGATAGGTGGAAGAACTGACTCACATGGGAGGATACCAGTTGGGTTTCCGTGAAGCAGTTCATTATGCACCTCTGAACCTGTTCTCAGAATATCGCCAAGTAGTCTGTCATAGAGGCTGAAGGGGAGAAGTGATCAGCCCTGTAGAGTAGGATGGGTGCCAGGAGGAAGAATGCCAGATGATGGCAGAGGAAGAAAGCGAGCCCCTTTCCAGGACTCGATAGCCTCTGCAGCATAGGGAATGCGCCTTGGGCCAGGGCTAGGTACTTTGAGAAGTGGGGGTTGGTTGACCAATGGAGGGAGTAAGATGTAGGCTCAAACGAGTAGCTAAGCCATCTGATTGTCCCTGAGGAGTGAAAGAGCAAAATGTTTATAACAATAGAAAGGGTGGAGGGTGGGCTCTTCTGTCAGAGGGTGCGTCAGTGTAAGAGCTCTATTTTGGAAAAGGAGAATGAAACACCTAGTCTTCTTTCTCTGTGACTTAGCATCTTTACCAGATGTAGGAGGTATTGGATGTTCCTTCTATAGGAGTTGGAGGCCACTGTTACCACCAAATCGTCCACATAAGAGAGAATCAGGTCCCGCAGCCTTGGAAAGTGGAGGGAGAAGACAGAGATAACAAAAAGAAGGGCTAGATAGGAGATCCTTGCAGCAAGCCCACCTGGACTGACTTGAAGACCGATGGAGAACCTTGAAAAATCAGATGGCATTGTCTGCCTGTGAGGAATGACCTGATCCTGGAGCAGCGGTATGGGGGAACGTCCTTGGAGCGCAACATACTGAAGAGGTCATTGGGAGTAACATTTGTAAAGTATATAGGGCAAGTAGGTCAATGCCAGTATATTCACTTCTATTCAGGAGCAACAAAGAGAGTGACAAAAGAATGGGGAGAGAGAGAGAGATATTGCTTAACGACGACGAGAATGAATTGATCTGATAGAGAGCACTGAGGAAAAGAATAGCAATGTACAGAGTCTTCTATAGAGAGCTGGAAAGGAAACAATGGGAACGAAAAGAAGACGATAACACAATGAAAGATAAGAAAATCACCACGATTCTCCCTGTTCTAACAAGATGGAAATAAGACAAGTATCACAACTCGTATCACAACTAGTATCTAAACACTGGACTGTTCCAGTTCCAATGCCACATGTATTATCACCACTGGCCCTCGTTTCCAGCACTAGCAAGTGAAAAGATTTTTCCAAACACTGATGCTTTCTGGTGAAGCAGTCAAAACGCTAGGCCCAGCCATAGTCTGTTTCAACAACATTGACGAAACCTCTCTTAATATCAAAGAACAAGGTAGAAGCCACGAGTTGCTAGTATTAGATGGTTTGAATCTTATGGGCCAGTATGGCACATACATTGAAGGTACTGAGACATAGAAGAGAGCTATACTGGTGTAAATTCAGCAGGCCAAGAGACCTTACTATAGGGGAGAGACAATTTGCCATTATTCTTTCCAAAGTCTTGGAGATTGATTCCAGGAGGATAATAGTACCATAAGAGATTAGGGTCGGATGAGGGCATTCTAGGCTTGTCCAGAACTACCCAATTTACTATCTAGAGCGATGTTGCGTGGAAGCTGAATGATACTAGAGGAGAGATGAGGTTGACCAAGTGAGAGGGGCATGCTGTGTTGATCCTTTTCTACACAGTATAGGAGATAAGGACAGGCTCAGGCATCGAGGAAGAGGACGATTTACTTAGAGTGACGGAAGTTTCTTCTGCCAATAGGGCAGGGGGAGTTCTTGAAGGCCCTCAGGATAGGCTGGCAGAAAGCAGGTGGTCTGGATAGGAAGAAGTGGGAGATTAGTGCATCATTCAGTACGGTTGGTGAAGTGGCATGAGACAGGGACGGGAGATGTGCTAGCAGCTTACAGAACCCGAAACCTTTCACTATCCACATATTTTGGGAGTAGCATTCTCTATAAATAGTTTCCAGTGTTCTTTTTTGACTCTTTTGATCGCCTCAAAGTAGGCAGTCTAGGCTAGTCTAATGTTGGTTCCGGTGTCATCTAAAGGGGAGGCAAGTACATCTCTGGCATGAGAGTGGTAGATCCCTCTCAGGTAGGACAGGGAGTAAGACCACCAAGATTTCGAATGGGTACAGCGTGTTTTCATGGGTTTATGATTTGCAAGGATCATTCGTACTCAGCCAAGGTTAATCTCAAGCTATATGTCCAGAGCACACTGGGATAGTAGAGGAGGTGAGGCAGAAACAGAGAGAGAGCGAAAGTGGTAGCAAACTCTAGGCCAGTTAGTGGCTTTCCAGTAGGGTACTAGTTAAGAGGATGAGAGCATACAAGAAGAAAGCGTAATCAATATAGGGACATAGTCAGATCCCGTCAATTGTAGGAATGTAACCCAAGATTCCACAAGATGGGAGAGATGGTAGTTGGAGAAGGCCAGGTCAGTAGCTGATAGACCCTGAGTGTGTTCAAGAGAGAAATATGTGAATAAAGCGGGAGTATTGAGAAGGACAAAGCAGCATTTTTGCGTAAGGTCAGCATACAGGTAGGAGGTACATATCTTCTTCTTTCTTATGAGGTGGTCATGATCCCATTGCTGGGAGTGCAGGCTGAAATCTCCTACTACTAAGGTGGAAAAGTCAAGATCAGGAAAGGCCTTCTCAGAGAAGACAGTGCTGTAGAGTGAGAAAAACATCAAAAAGAAATAAAGGTTGAGAACTTCAAACCTTATGTAGGAGGAGTCAAATAGGCCTGAGGAGGTGTAGACGTCTACTACGATGAGGGCAGTGTTGTCAAAAAAAAAAGGAACTAGTGAAGCAATATCAGAAAAGAAATATTGGGTGAAAACGGCTATAGGCGGTTTCTCCTCCTGCATAGTCAGGGGAGGCGAAAGACTTAAAGCCAGAAAATTGCGAGAGTTTTCCATGGAAAAAAGGAGATCTTGAAGGACCATAAGGGAAGGAGGAGAGGTTAATGTAACTAAAGCATTAAAGAGAGAAAGAAACACATTGCAGCTTTCCAGGCAATTGTGTTGAATGAGGGAGAAAGAGCTAGTAGTACCCTGAAGAGGAGTAATAGAAACTGGGAAAGGAGGTGGAGTAGAGTAGTCTTTGCACATTACCGGGACAGACTCACAGGTAACTGGGGACTAGGTGCGGGAGTGGCCTCCTGATGGGATCAGGAGGGGCCTGCTCTTTGGGGGCATGATGGGATAGTTGGGAAGGCTCTACCTGGAAGTCTAAATAGGGTGGCAAAAGGGAGGTTGGGGTGTGCTCTGTGGGAGAGACTATCTCCCAAGTCCAAGGGAAAAGCAAGGAGTTGAGGACATACTGATTCTGAGGAAGGGCCCTCTCCTCCATCGCCCTGCAAATTAATTTCTTTTTCCACTGTGGAAGGGGATACAGTTAGAAGTAGGAGGGGGGTTGTGGATATTGGAGGTATTACTAGTTGAAGGCTGGATGGGTGGAGGCACAGTTAGGGTAACAGAAGACAGAGGTGGGGCAGCAGTTAGCAACAGGCTTGAGGTTATTTCCCTTGGAGCATGTCGGGTTCTGGCAGCAGTGAACTACCTTGGTGTGGGTGAGGGCATATATGGGGCAAATAGGATGGTCTGTCTTTCATCACACTACTTGGTGGACATAGTCCCAGTAGCTTTTATACTGGGTAAATTTGTTGGTAGCGAAAGCCTGTTTGATTCAGCACCAGGACAAGTAGAGGAGAGTCCTATCCACCATCTTCTCCACATCTGAGGGTTCGCCCATGATGATGCAAGAGGTGTTCGCTTTAGAGAGTTGTATTTCTCTGTCTTGTATGAGGAAAAGGGCTGAGATGATTTGGACTTCTTTGACATTATAGATAGTTTTCCTTAGTGTCTGTAAGATGGAGTCTTAGCCATCAGAGAGGAATGAGATGGGAAGAGAGTGGATGGCAAGTTGCACCTCATTGGGTGCAAGATGGAAACAAAGGTAGTAGTTATTTTCTACAGTGTAAGACTTGTTAAGGCAGGAGGAGAGAGCTTCGTAGTAGGGAGTGTATGCAGTAGATAGTGTAGAATTATCAAGAGCCAGGAGTATAACTGTACTACAGTCATTAACTTTAGATGTAACTACTTTAGGGAGAGGGCAGTTGGCCTCTTTAAGGACTATTGCCACAATGTTGGAGAAGGGTGCTGCTATGTCATTGCCCTGGCTTTGGGGGGCAGGTAATATTTTGGGCACAAAGGATCTAATCTTAGTGCCAGGAAGTAGTAGTAGACAGGAAGACCGCCAGGCTAGGGACTGTTTTTACAACTTATACAATAGAGGGGGTAATGTTTCACAGACTCTTCCTGCCTTTGTGGGATATGGAGGTAGTAGAATCAGAGTAGAAAAGTTTCAAAGATTTAGGGGGTGGGTCATCTGAGTCAGGAAGGCTCAGGAGGAGCTCCGCAGGGTCGGGGTATATTCTATCTCTCGATTGCTGAGCTTCCTATATTCTGGGTTACTTTGCCATAAAGGCAGCAAGGTTACTCCGGTATTTGCCTATCGTGATGTCGTAATTGGAGATGTCAGAGTTACAATGGGCCAAATAGCGCGAGAGTAGCACTGCAGGGTGGGTGGAGGCTCAATAGTTGGTGGAAGGTTCCTTACCCTTCAGGAAGGTCAGGGGAGTGAGACAGTGGGAGCCAGCATGGACAGTTGGGCTACTGCCATAGGGCTAGCCACCTGGCTGTTATTCTTGTTAGATGCCTGGAGGCAGGCCATAAAGCTCACTAGTATGCTGTTGGTATCGATAGGACTACTCTGAGAGGGGAAATGTTGGCAATTTGGGAGGAGAGGTCATGAACCCAAATGTTGAGTTCATTGATAGTGTGGTAGAGGGTAGACAGACTGTGTACTAGTGAGGAGACAAGCAGTAGCAGGGAGTACTCACTAGTGGAGAGATCTAGCACATCACTATTGGTGAGAGGGGGAAGGCATTCAGAGGGCCATTCTAGCAACTCCTGTATAGAGGAGATAAGTCTTGCTAGATTCTTGTAAAATGGGAGGATTAGGGTGACCGAAGATGGGTACAAGGGAGGTTGAGAAGGAGTGTCCTGGTGGACTGTCAGAGTGCCAGAGCTGGAGAGCATGGTGGGGTCCATAGCCTTTACAAGAAAAAGCAGTCCTTGGATGCAAGATGTGGAGGATCGTGAAGTGCAAGGTGCTTTTCACCAGATACTAATAATATTGAAGGCAGAAGTAGAATGTAGGGAGGGGAAGTAGAGGGTGCATTGTACCGGGGGTCCTCTTTTTTATTTTTATTTTTATTTTTATTATTATTTAATTTCTTGTTTAAAGTACAAGAACATTGCATACAGCACCAGCTATAGTGTTAAGAAAACCCCTCCACCCTGAGCTAAGAGAAAGCCTGTACTCCCAAGATCCTCTGGTATGGGCCCAACTATACCCACTCCAAGGGCGATCAACTCAGGTACTAGGTCTGTAGACCTCACAACTTAAACGTGAAGTGGTCTCACCTGGAAGTCAACTAAATACCTCAGAAGATTCCTCACCTGAAAGAAACCTCACTCACTAACTTCACATAGCCAACAGGGAGGAAATCAAACAACATAAGCAGAAAGGCATAAAGAAAAAACTCTACCCATAAACTACAAAACCTATAAGAGCTACAAAGGAAAATAACTATCATTCACTGAACCACCAGTTTGCCGTTTTTAAAAAACTACCCCCGATGTGGGTGGTGGATAAAGAGCTCTAAGGCTAGGTCCACCGAAACAGCTGTGCTATATATAATGTGCAATACATTGACCCGCCAATCAAGAACAGAGATCACAGGGTCAAGCCCAAGGAGTAGATGATTTGGCAGAAGGGATGCCTCCCAGCAGTAGGTTGCCAGCCAAAGATTCACCGCGGGGAGGTAGCAGGCTGAAATCCCAAAACATTACGCAGTGGAAGGAGTAGGAAGTAGGATACTAGCTAGAGGAGAAGAGGCAGTAGGATGTGAGCTGACACAATCAAAGTGGAGAGTTAGAGGGAGGACCCAAGGTGCCAGAGCAGACCCGACCTTAGAAACCGAACCAATACCGTATTACTGTGTCTCTCATATCGTCCCTTGTTCTGGAAAATATAGTGTTACTTAGTGGAGAGGATCCTACCAGGAGAAGGAAATCGGAAGAGCAAGGGTAGAATGGAGACCACAACTTGAATTGAATGACTAGGCAGGTATGATCAAATCTCACTGTGAGATAGACCCCAAAGTTACTAGCTGAGGTATTCCCCAATAGGGATTGTACAAGTTGGGAGAAAGTCTCCTGCCACGGTCAGCCCTGACTGGAAACGAAGATAGGAAGATGGCTGTACTAACGCTAAGTGAGTCCACTACGCAAGACAGGATTATTACATGAGGTCTAGATAACTCACATATTAAGTGAATGGAGAACAAGCTAGGCAAAAGTGGTAGAGGCTGTTTAAGAGAAATGATACCCCTAGGCAAGAACCATCAAGGGGGCAGAAGGGAGTGTGGATGGCCCTCTATAGTCGACCGTGGTATTGTTCAATGATGTGAGAGGAAAATAGGATTGATGAAGCGTGCTGTACTGGGGGTCCTTTTTTTATTTTTATTTTTTTTATAATCATGTATTCTTCATTAAGGTACTGTAATGATCCCTCCTCAGATAGTTAGTTCTTGGCAATGGAGAATGATACTTCTCTTCTTCTCTTTCTTTCATTAGTCTTATGATAGTACTAGGCCTCTGCCTACGTTACCGATAGTACAAGACCTTTGTGTTCTATCAGGAATGCCTATCGTAAGCTTTCTCTAACTCTTCTTCGTAAAGAACTTTCCTTGGCATAATGATAATCATTGCAATAAAGATAAAGATCATAAAGGTGTTTTATATTCATTAAAGTAATAAGTAGGAAACGTACTTAGAACAAAGCGTGAAGAATGTATCCTCCTCGGCCGCATCGACCCTTATGTAGTGTTCTTCCCGCCCATAGTCATGTGACCAAAAGTGGTCACATACACAAAACCAAATCATAACTAACCAATCATGTGACCAAAGTGGTCACATGCTCAAAACCCATGACCTCATAGTAAGGTCATGTGCAAAAACTCATAAACCAATCATAATACAATAAACAAATCATATGACTCGATTGAGTCATATGTATGAGACTCATGACATCATAACGAGGTCATGTGCACAACTTAAATCATATGCACAAGGCATACCTGCAAGGCATACTCATAAGGCATACTCATAAGGCATACTTGCCAGGTGCACATTCCATGACTCATATTCGAGTCATGTGCGAAATATAACAAATCATAACATACTAAATCATATGATCCAAATCGGTCATATGTGTAAAACAATAACATACCTATGACTCATAATCATGAGTCATGTGAAAACCTTTTCTGTGCCAGGCCACATTCGTGACAGGTACAAGAACATGCATGCAGTACTAGTTATGGCGTAAACTAAACCTTAATCCCAAGTCAAATATTAACAAAAGAAATCACACTAGTGCCTCTAAACTTCGCGAACAACTAATATTGCAGAGCACATAAAGTTAAAATAAAAGGAAACCTTCCAACCAAATCAAAAGAAGTCTTAACTACTGAGGAAGCAAAACAAAGACTCTTCCAACATCTGAAACTAACTGGAGGCTAGAGTGGAAGATGGAGTAGACGACCTACCAGTGAGTTGAGATGGTTGATTGGGATTTGTGAAAGTGGGTCTCTCGGAGGGGAAACCAGTCCAGGTGGCAGAAACGTAGGAAGACAGGGCATCCAAGAGGGTCAGTATTGACTAGAGGGGTTTTTCCTCACTGAGGCTCTCAACCCACAGGCGGTGAAGGTCACTAGTACAGGCTTTAGAAAATCAGGTGAGGATTGTGTGGTGGAAGGTCTCAGCCTCTGTCTCACAGTAGGGATAAATGTCAGAGGTGTCCGGATGGTACCAGGATCGGTGACAAGCCGGGTAGATCTTGCCTGATATTATTTAATAGATTGGTCTTGCTATGAACTGGCCCAGCCCCAGTAATGGATAGGACGAGAGCGTAGGGTAGCACTCATAGCAGGAAGGAGGTGGATATTGTTTGGCCCAGGTGTTAAGGAGTAATTGCCTGCAGCCTTTCTTAATAGTAAAGAATAGGGGGTCGCAAGGGGCCAGTAGGGGAAGGAGTGAGGGGAGGAGGATGTTGGATGTCAGGAGGACACAGGTAAGATGGCACACCAGTTTGACTACCCTGTGGGCTATGGTATCTAGTGGGAGGTATCTTCTCACTGCAGTGGAAGGTTAGGGGGTTCTCCAGTTCAGCGACCTGTACCCTGGCATAAGGTCAATTGTGAGCATATGGTGGTCTTCTGGTCAGCAGAAAGGTAAGGTGGTAAGAAAGGAAAAGTAGAGCCTCAATGTGGTGAGGTTCCTTTCTGGTAAGAGGCAGACTATCCTAAGGGCCACCAGGTACTGTCGGTGCTCAACGAGATATTGGATCAGTGGAAGAGCTTAGCTACAAGGGAGGATGCCAGTGGGAGTTTCCCAGAAACAGTTGGTTATCCACCTTTGGACATATCTCCAGAAGACGGCAAGGCAGTCCATCATGGAGGCTGAAGGGGGAGAGAGATCGGTACCATAGAGCATGATGGGTGCCAGAAGAGAGGAAGCTAAATAGTGGTAAAGGAAGGGAGCTAGCCCTTTCCCCGTACCTGAGAGTATTTTTAGCATGGAGAACGTACCCTGGACCAAGGCCTGGTACTTTGAGAAGTGCATGTTATTAGCACAATGGAGAAAGCAGGAAGCAGGTTTGAACCAGTAACCAAGCTATCTGATCACTCCTGAGAGGTGAAACAGGAGGCCATCTATGACTATAGGGAGGTAGGAGGGGTGGTTGTTCTGACTAGGAGTACACTAGTATAGGAGCTCTGTCTTGGGAACAGAGAATAAGTCGCTCAGTCTCCTTCCTTCCTGGCTTGGCATTTATACCAAATGCAGCAGGAGTGGAATGTTCCTTCAGTAAGAGTTGGAAGCCACAGTGACTGAAGTCATCTAGGTAGGATAGGATTTCCCTCTGTAGGATGGGGAAGTGAAGTGAGAAGACATAGATAACAAAAAAGGGCGGAGAGATGGGGGTTCCCTGTGAGGTACCAACTTGAACCGGCTTGAAGACCTGGAGAGAACACTGAAAGATGAGATGGTATTACATCCCCATTAGAAAGTACCTGGTCCAAGAGCATATGTATGGAAGAATGCCGTTAAAGTATTGCATATGAAATAGGTCATTGGGGGAGAAGTTGTAAAAACCTCCTTGGATACCAAGGAATAGGGTGGAAGCCACCAGCTGTGGACGTTGGAGTATTTAGACCTCATAAGCTAGGATAGCCTATGCATCAAAGGTGCTGAGGCCTGGAAGAAAGCTGTATTTGTGTGGGTTGAGCAGGCCAAGAGACGTTACCAGGGGGGAGAGCCAGTTTGCCATTATTCATTACAAAATCTTGGAGATTGTTTTTTGGAGGACAATAATGCGAAAGTAGGAAAAGGTGTCATATGAGGCCTTTCCAGGCTCATCAAGGACTACCCCATTCGCCATCGTGAGTGATGTAGGGTGGTAGCCAAATGATACTAGAAGGAAGAGGAAACTAACTAGAAGGGAGGGGCATACTGTGTTGATATATTTCTACATAGCATAGGAGATAAGATCAGGGCCAGAGGCCGAAGAGAGGGAAGACCTGCTAAGAGGACTGGAAACCTCTTCTGTTCCTAGAGAGAGGAAGTTCTTAAAGGCCTGCAGGATAGGCAGGAAGAAAGCAAGGTACTTAGGCAGGAAAATGTGGAAGAACAGTGCATCAATCAGCTCCATCAGAGAGGTCAGGTAGGACACTGATGGGAAGTGTTCCTGTGGCTTGCCGAAGGCAAACCTTTTCACTGTCCACACATTTTGGAGGGTTGCACCCTCCTGGAACTGTGCCCAATTTTCTTTTTCGACTTTTTTGATTATCTTGAAATCGGCAGACCTGGCAAGTCAGCTGTTGGCTCAGGTGTCATCGGAGGGGGAGGTTGGTATCCCTCTTAGGCAGGAGTAGTGTATTGATCTTATGGTGGACAGGATCTCAGACTACCAATATTTTAAACGGATACTGAGTCTCTTCATTGGTGTATGTTTTGTGAGGACTTTCCAAATTCTGCTAAAATTGCAGTCAAGCTAATTGTCCAGTACTTGTCAGGTTGGAGGGAGGGAGAGGTGGGGCAGTAACTGTATGAGAACAGAGGCCATGGTAGACCCCAGGCTAGTCAGTAGCTTTCTAATAGGATACTAGCTCATGGGAGAGAGAAGAGGAGAATGTACCATAATAGATATGGGGATATGATCCGATCCCGTCGACTGGAGAGATGCATTCTCAGATTCTACAAAAGGGGAGTGATCCTAGTTGTAGAAGGCCAGGTCAATAATGGAGGGGGTATGGGCCTGACCAAGAGAAAACCATATATAGACTCTGCTGGTGTTGAAGAGTGAGAAGCAGTATTCCTGCACAAGGTCAGGATACAGATAGGAGGTGTGGAGTTTATTCTTACTAATTGGATGGTCTGGGTCCTATTCAGGATAGTGAAGATTGAAATCTTCTACCACTAGGGTGGGAAAGTTGAGATCAGGAAAAGCATCTTCATAGAAGACAGTGCAGTATAACGAGGAGAAGGTCCAAAGGAAATAACAGTTAAGAACTCTGAATTTCATATGAGAGTAGTCAAAAAGGCCAGAGGGGGTGTAGATATCCACTGCCATGAGGGCTGGATTGTCAAAATATACAGAAACTAATGAAATGACATCATAAAAGAACAGTTGGGCGAAGCTCGCCACAGGTGGCCATACCCCTTGTGTGGACACTGGGGTAAAGGATTTGAAACCAGCAAAGTGCAGGAGTTTTCTACGAAAAAAGGGGGATCTTAAAGGGCAACAAGTGTAACCGGTATGGGTACTCGGTTATTGGTTTTGTTTTATGTTTTGTTTTAAGTATCGCTTTGATACTTGGTTTGTTTTAAGTATTGTTTGATACTTGGTTTTGTTTTATGTTTTGTTTTAAGTATCACTTTGATACTTAAGTAGTTTTACCAAAGTGTATCGATTGATACCTTTGATTAGTTTCGTTCATGCTAGACATGAACAGATTGGTGTATTTAAAGACCGCCTGTTTCTACGATAGAAAAGGCAGACTTCGACAGACAGTATTTCAATATACTTGGTTGAACAGTTACTTCTTTGTTCCTCAGTACACCCTCGAAGCCTCCTTTATTTCTCAGCTCTCGCCTCCTCTCTGGAAGAGCAGGGCACCTCCCAACTATCGTACCTTTACCGATAACGTGATTAGCACCTTGCGAACACGTTACATTTTTTTACCCTCAGCAAGTGGTTAAGAACCTGTCCCCGGATTTAGGCCTGATCAACTTATCGATATCCACCTCAGAACGCTAGCGGAGAGAAGCGGCAGAATCACAGCACATTTGGCTTCATCTCAAACCCAAGATAGAGTCTTTGACGACCAGGAGTGGGAAGCAAATCCCACGGCAAGACCTTACAAGGAAGAAACAACCCCAGCGCTCTGCTAAAGAGCCAGGCAATCCTGCAAACACGGAAGATACACAACCTCCCGGAGAATTCCCTTCTACTCCAGCAAAGAAGCCTTCCTTTGAACCTCCAAACAACCCCGAATCTAGTAGCGAATCAGATATGGCTAGCACAGGAGGAGGGCCTTCTGGAGGAGGGAATGGCACTCATAGAAGGTCTTTCTTGGCAAGGCCTGAAGAAGAGGAGGTACCCGCAGCATTTAAACCCCCTAAGTTTAAACTCCACCTCCCAGCGAAGTTCACAGGCGAAGGGAAAGACCTCAAACCTGAAGCCTTTGAATGATGGGCAACAGAACTCTCACACTTCCTACTCTTACAAGGAAAAGATGTGGAAGACCCTACAACTGGACTTATCATTGGATCATTCTGTGAAGGAAAGGCAACCGACGCATACCACCAATGCTATAAGGATTTCGGCGGGAATGTAAGATTACGAGGATCTACAGTTCTCGATTACCTGAAAGGACGATTCCAATCCTCTATAACCAATGACCTCCTGTACAACAAATTCAACCAGCTCCAGCAAGTTAACGGAATGCATGTCAAGTGAATCACCGATGTGGCTACAGACCTAATAATGTATAAGGACCGAATGGAGAGAGGAAGTATCTCCAAATACATCCTGAAGCGACGATTCTACGACACCATGCACCCTACCCTCCGGCGAGAAGTAGAACCACTCGAGGAAGATGGCGATGATATTGCAGTAGTAATTGCAAGAGCAGAACGAAAGGACGCCATTCTCCATGAGACCAAGGCCTACAAAGCACAGACATCCTCTAATAGGAACAGCCAGCCACGACACAAAGCCTCCAGCAACTCTGAAGACGATACCCCACGGGTTTTCAAGAAGAAAACAAAATCCTCCAAAGAATCGAGACGGCAAAAAGCAGAATGTTTTGAATGTGGAAAAACAGGGCACATGGCAAAGAACTGTCCTACAAAGAAAGGAAAAGGAAAGGCAATTAAGCAAGAGGCATCAGCCAACAATGTTGAAAGCGATAACGCCCAATCCAGTGAATATGAAGAAATCCATATCGGATATATCGATGTGGAATGCAACAGTATTCAACCTCCGGCTACATTCAAAGCACACACTGCTCTGGAAGGTACTATCCTGATCAATGGTAAAAGGGCTCGAGTCCTATTCGACACTGGTGCAATCGGAAGAGATATGATCAGTAATGCCTTTGTCTCTGTCCATGGACTCCCCACTCAAGACCTTAACCAACCCATACCAGTCAATATGGCAGTAAAAGGATCACGATCCACAAGCTATAAAACCTGCAGTGTGACCATTCGACTTGGTTCTGCAGTCCTACCCCCCCAGGAAATGCTGGTTGGAAATTTAGCCAAATATGATGCCCTAATAGGCATGCCATTCCTGAACCGCCACAAAGCTATAATCAGGTGTGGGGAATCAACTATCGATTTCCCAGATCAGAAGGTCAGAGTCTCATGCAAGCCAACAAGCGGAGAATACCGAGCCGCAGTCTGAGAAACAACTGCCCTACGACTCTTGGATGAGTACTCTGATGTTTTCCCTGATCAAATACCCGAAGAACTACCAACTATGAGAGAGGTGAATCACGACATCCGCCTCCGAGACTCCTCTAATCTAAAAAACCAACCCACCTACTCTATCCCTGACGCATAGAAAAGTCCACTTTGTGATTGGATCAACCAACAACAAAGAAGAGGAGTCATCTACCGGGCAGAAGCCCCAGGTGCCGCTCCTATGTTTGTTCAACCCAAAGCAGATGGCAAAAGAATCCGCCCCTTGGTTGATCTCAAGCTACGGAACGAAAACACGGTTATGGACAGCTCAGCTATCCCAAACCAAACCCAAATCCTAAATGCAGTTGGACGGGCCAGATTCCGAAGTAAGATTGACTTAAGCGATGCCTACTTCCAAACAAGGATAGGTCCAGAAAGTGAATGCTACAACAGTTTCAAAACACCCTTCGGAAGTTTCATTAGCCGAGTTATGTTACAAGGTGATATGAATGCGCCCGCCACCTTTATACGAATTATGGAAAACCTCCTAAGCGAATACCTCCACCATTTTGTCTAGGTTTACATTGATGATATTCTCATCTTCTCGAACACCGAAATAGAACATGCCTACCATATAGGACTGGTTTGCACCAAACTAAGGGAAGCTAAATTCTACGCTAGCAGAAACAAGTCAATTCTGTTTGCTGATAAACTCGATATCCTAGGACATGTCATAGATGATGAAGGAATACATGCAGCCCCTGGAAAAATAGCCTGGTTAACGGAATGGTCAACACCCCTGAATCAAAAGGAACTCATGCGATTCCTAGGACTAGTCAACTATATTTCCCAGTTCCTCCCACACCACTCCACTGTGACAGCACCGCTCACAGACCTTACCAGCAATGCAGAATTTGTCTGGACCCACACCCATGACCAAGCCTTTACCAACGTCAAGGAATTGATTAAAAACGCCAACGTTATTCAACCAATCAACTATAGTAAACCAGAACCGATATGGCTGATTACTGATGCATCGGATGTTGGAGTTGGAGCATGGGTTGGGCAAGGGGCCTCCCATGAAACGGCAAGACCGGCGGCATTACACAGCAGGAAGTTCACTAACTCACAGATGAACTATGGAACAACAAACAAGGAAGCCCTTGCTGTAATTGATGCTCTCGCCGCTTTCAATCACATCCTGATGGGCAATACCATCACTATTGTTACCGACCACCAACCCCTCACCAATCTTAAAACACAAAGGATACCCGGAAGGAGAAGAACAAGATGGATAGGTGAAATCAGTAAATACAATGCAAAAATCATCTATACCCCTGGAAGAACGAACTATTTAGCTGATGCTCTCTCCCGCCTATATGAGAATCAAGACATCGCAGACCCCCCTCTCGTTCACGACCACACAAGACAAAGCGAGGACAGCCCTGACGACACCACCTATGAACAAGAACCATGGATGGCTACCGCCAGCTCTGCCGCTCCCTCCAATCCTTTCTCTTACACCATGTACAGTGCTGGCGGAACAGAACGAGGAAAGGACATTGATGAAGAATGGAAAGACAATTGCACGCTCCGCAGCACACCTCCTCATGAACTTGAACAAAGCAGACTCCACTGGTCCCACTGTTATCACGACACCTGCCCTTTTCACCAGTCTGAGATCAAGTTCGGCAACAGATACCAGTGACCGTACTATATGCCTGCTGAGGATTCCAAAGACACCAGCTTCAACACCATAGAAGGAGCAGAAGAGATGATCAATGAAGATGAATCGACCCAACCTCCTCATGCCCTTAATCCTGTTCCAACACGATACCAAGGTCTTGAAGAACTCGAACAAGCAGCCGTCTACGTGGATGCAATATCCTATTTACAACCCCCACAGTCAGCCCCGCCATCCTCTCCTCTCATTATTGATTCACGACCACTATATGGTGGGCCATTACGAGTATATAACAATGAAACCATTGTTTCAGTCATACCCCCTACTATTCCCGAGCATCGGCGTCAACTCTATGAAACCTTGGAGGAAGAGGAAGCCCCTATCGAACCAACAAGAGGATCCCTAATCGAGGATGAACGAGATGTTAGATAAACCACAGAAGAATTAACCTCCTCTCTCCGAAGCCAAATGATAGCAGGATATAGCCATGACCCAATTTACTTCAAAGCCATGGATAGCTCCAGGCATGGAGACCTTGCTCCCTACAACATATCAAACGGAATGGTCTATACCAGCACCCGTTATGGTGAACGTTGCCTATACATACCAAAGGGCCATATGTTCAATAGAATGACTATTAGAGAATATGTCATATCCGAGATTCACAACAAAGGACACCACAGTGCGGACCACAACCTTCAATATACTTCAGCATATGTTTACTGGCCTGAGATGCGCAAGGATTTCGGCGATTTCATCAAACGATGTGAACTCTGCCAGGCAAACAATGAGCGAACACAACTACCTGAAGGAAAAGCACAGACCCTCCAACTACCATGTGAAATATTCGAATCATATGCCATCGATTTTGCAGGACCATTCAATAAATCCGCTGTATATGACACCATCTTGGTAGCTGTGGACCAATTCTCTGGATACACATCGCTCATACCAATAAAGCTTACCGATTCCTCCAAAGACACCTGGAAT
Source organism: Tuber melanosporum (assembly GCF_000151645.1). Taxonomy (NCBI): domain Eukaryota; kingdom Fungi; phylum Ascomycota; class Pezizomycetes; order Pezizales; family Tuberaceae; genus Tuber; species Tuber melanosporum. The sequence continues at coordinate 51,927 of NW_003298909.1, forward strand.
AACCTCCAACGATACCTGTTTACCCCCCATGGGTACCCCTTATCTATTGTCAGTGATGCTGATCCCCGCTTTACCGCCAGATTCTGGAAGCAAACCTTGACCTCTCTCGGAATAAACCACATTATGGCTGCCCCTGGACATCATGAGACAAATGGCCAAGAAGTAACAAAGATCCGCAAAGTTAAGACCGGAATTAGGAATATGATCAATGAACGACAAAACATTAGGAACCAGCCCTTGTTGAGCTCGCTGCATATATCAACGCCGGATTTTCAGATACCTTGGGGATGTCACCATACAAGGCAGTCTTTGGCCGTCAATACCCCCTCCTACCTACAACACTATTTAAGAACTCCTCAGTCCCTGCCTCTGATGACAATCTAAACCGCCACCAAGCAATTCGGAACGATGCCTTCCAAGCTGTTAAGGCTGCCCGATTCCAAAGCACCACTACTGCCCAGAAACGACGATGCAAACATGTCCCCATCTCACCAGGAGATATGCTCATGGTTCACGGTAACATGTGCATTACCAATGTCGGACGCAGTAAGAAACAGCAACCCCGATGGCGCGGACCCTTCAAAGTCATATCCTTTGACGAGCATACAGAGAACTACACTGTCCAGATGGATGGACGCATGTACCGCCGCAATACTGCAGTCTTTTACGCCTCAGCTGTCAAGCGATTCCATCCAAATGACGACTCTAAGTTCCCTGGAAGAACCCACTCCTGACCCGAACCTAGCATCATTGAGAAGAAAGATGAATGGGAAGTTGAAGAAATCCAAGACCACCGCCTTTGGCATGGAAATGATCAATTCTTAGTCAAATGGAAGGGATATCCAACGAGCGAAAACAGTTGGGAAAAGCTGGAAGGACTAGAGCACGCTATGGATATGGTGAATGAATGGTGGAAAGACAATATGCCGAATGGATCCCTTCCCCCAACAATCAACTACATCACTATGTGCTGGACACCCACGATGCCAGAAACTGAGCGATGGCATGCAGAACTCGAAGCTAGAGATGGATTTTGGGCACCATACTTTGAGTCGGAATTCGAGAGTAGCGATGAGGAGAATCAAGCTACGGAGCAGGCCCTCGAAAACTTTATCTAGTCACCAATCACCATCCGAATACCATAACGATGTCAAACTATGTGGAGCTCAATGTGAGGCAGCGACAACAGATTGTTGGACTGTTGTTGAACTGTGATGCTATCCAACTTGAAGACTATTTCGAAATCCTCTGGATTGACTACTGTCCTGATTGTGATCATGCTTGAGTTGATGTACAGCACGAATCCGGTATTCGTGACTACTGTGATTTAGATTTCTTCGAGTCTAAGTGTTTCCTTAGAGTTTCCTCCTGCCCCTGGTGTGATACTTATAATGAGGAATTTCTTGCGGAAACTGAAGCCATGAGTTTCTCGGAATCCGCTTTTGATGATTATTAGGTTTTATTTGTTTAAACAGTTGTTTTGTTTTGGGGAATGTAACCGGTACGGGTACTCGGTTATTGGTTTTGTTTTATGTTTTGTTTCAAGTATCGCTTTGATACTTGGTTTGTTTTAAGTATCGTTTGATACTTAGTTTTGTTTTATGTTTTGTTTCAAGTATCGCTTTGATACTTGGTTTGTTTTAAGTATCGTTTGATACTTGGTTTTGTTATATGTTTTGTTTCAAGTATCGCTCTGATACTTGGTTTGTTTTAAGTATCATTTGATACTTGGTTTTGTTTTATGTTTTGTTTTAAGTATCGCTTTGACACTTAAGAAGTTTTACCAAAGTGTATCGCTTGATACCTTTGATTAGTTTCGTTCATGCTAGACATGAACAGATTTGTGTATTTAAAGACCACCTGTTTCTACGATAGAAAAGGCAGACTTCGACAGACAGTATTTCAATATACTTTGTTGAACAGTTACTTCTTTGTTCCTCAGTACACCCTCGAAGCCTCCTTTATTTCTCAGCTCTCGCCTCCTCTCCGGAAGAGCAGGCCACCTGCCAACTATCGTACCTTTACCGATAACGTGATTAGCACCTTGCGAACATGTTACAAACTCGATATCCTAGGACATGTTATAGATGATGAATGAATACATGCAGCCCCAGGAAAAATATCCTGTTTAACAGAGTGGACAACACCCCGGAATCAAAAGGAACTCATGCGATTCTTAGGATTAGTCAACTATATCTCCCAGTTTCTACCAGACCACGCCACTGTGACTGCACCACTTACGGACCTTACCAGCAATGCAGAATTTGTCTGGATCCACACTCATGACCAAGCATTTACCAACATCAAGGAATTGATTAAAAACGCCAATGTTATACAATCTATCGACTACAGTAAACCAGAACCGATATGGCTGATTACTGATGTATCGGATGTTGGAGTTAGAGCATGAGTTGGACAAGGAGCCTCTCATGAAACGGCAAGACCAGCGGCATTACACAGCAGGAAGTTTACTAACTCACAGATGAATTATGGAATGACGGACAAGGAAGCCCTTGCTGTGATTGATGCTCTTGCCACATTCAACCACATCCTGATGGGCAATATCTTCACCATTGTCACCGAATACCAGCTGCTTACTAACCTTAAAACGGAAAAGATCCCTGGAAGGAGAAGAACAGGATAGATAAGAGAAATTAGCAAATACGATGCAAAAATCATCTATACCCCTGGAAGAATGAACTATTTAACTGATGCTCTCTCCCACCTATACGAGAACCAAGAACTCACAGACCCACCTCTTGTTCATGACCACACAAGACAAAGCGAAGACAGCCCTGACGACACCTCCTATGAACAAGAACCTTTAATGGCTATAGCCAGCTCTGCTGCTCCCTCTAATCCTTTCTCTTACACCATGTACAGAGCTGCCGGAACAGAACGAGGAAACGACATTGATGATGAATAGAAAGACAATTGTACCCTTCGCAGTACACCTCTTCATGAACTTGAACAAAGCAGACTCCACTGGTCCCACTGTTACCTCGATACTTGCACCTTTCACCAGACTGAAATTAAATTTGGCAACAGATACCAGTGACCATATTATATGTCTGCTGACGATTCCAAAAACACCAGCTTAGATACTGCAGAAGGAGCAGAAGAGATAATCGATGAAGATGGATCAACCCAACCTCCCATTACTTTTAATCCTGTTCCAACATGACACTAAGGTCTTGAAGAACTCGAACAAGCAGCAGCCTACGTGGATGCAATATCCTACCTACTCTCTCCACAGTCAGCTCCGCCAGGCTCTTCCCCCATACCCGACTCATAACCACCGTATGGTGGACCCTTGCGAGTATATGATAATGAAACCATTGTTTCTATCATGCCTAGCACAATTCCTGATCATCGCCAACAGCTCTATGAAACCTTTGAAGAAGAGGAAGCCCCTATTAAACCGACAAGAGGATCGCTAATTGAGGACGAACGAGAAGTTAGATCAACTACAGACGAATTAACCTCCTCGTTCTTAAGCCAAATGATAGCAGGATATTGCCATGACCTTATCTACTTCAAAGCTATGGATAGCTCCAGACATAGAGACCTCGCCTCCCACAACATATCCAACAGAATGGTCTGTACCAGCACCCGTTATAGTGAACATTGCTTATACATCCCGAAAGGCCATATGTTCAATGGGATGACTATTAGGGAGTATGTCATCACCGAAATGCACAACAAAAGACACCATAGTGCGGACCGCAACCTTCAATATATCTTGGAATATGTTTACTGGCCTGAAATGTGAAATGACCTCCGCGATTTTGTCCAACAATGCGAACTCTGCCAGGCAAATAAGGAGTGAACACAACTACCTGAAGGGAAAGCGCAGACCCTCCAACTACCATGTGAAATATTCAAATCCTATGCTATTGATTTTTCAGGACCATTCAACAAGTCAGCCGGATATGACACTATCTTGGTAGCTGTGGACTGATTTTCCAGATACACATGGCTCATACCAATGAAGGTCACCGATTCCTCCCAAGACACCTGGAATAACCTCCAACGATACCTATTTACTCCCGATAGGTACCCCTTATCTATTGTCAGTGATGCTGATCTCCGTTTCACCACCAGATTCTGGAAGCAAACCTTGACCTCCTTCAGAATCAACTACATTATGGCTTCCCCTGAACATTATGAGACTAATGGCTAAGCAGAATGAAAAATCTGCGAAGTTAAGACTGGAATTAGGAATATGATCAATGAACCACAAACCAACTAGGAACCAACCCTCATTGAGCTGTCCACATATATCAATGCCGGATTTTCAGACACCTTGGGAATGTCTCCATACAAGGCAATCTTTGGCCATCACTACCCTCTTCTACCTACAACTCTGTTTAAGAACTCCTCAGTCCCTGCCTCTGATGACTGCCTAAACCGCCACCAAGCAATTCGGAATGATGCCTTCCAAGCTGTTAAAGCTAGCCGATTCCGAAGCACCACTACTGCTCAGAAGCGACAACACAAACATGTCCCTTTTCCACCAGGTGACATGCTCATGGTACATGGAAACATGTTCATTACCAATGTTGGACGCAGTAAGAAATTACAACCCCGATGGTGAGGACCTTTCAAGGTCTTATCTTTTGACGAACATACAGAAAACTACACTGTCCAGATGGATGGGTGCATATACCGCCGCAATACTGCAGTCTTCCATGCCTCTGCTGTCAAGTGATTCCACCCAAATGACAACTCCAAGTTCCCTGGAAGAACCCACTCTCAACCTGCACCTATTATCATTGACAAGAAAGATGAATGAAAAGTTGAAGAAATCCGAGACCACTACCTTTGGCATGGAAATAATCAGTTCCTAGTCAAATGGAAAGAATATCCAATGAGCGAAAATAGCTGGAAACCACTAGAAGGACTAGAGCACGCTATGGATATGGTGAACAAATGGTAGAAAGACAATATGCCAAACGAATCCCTCCCTCCAACGATCAATTACATTACAATGTACTGGACACCAACGATGCCTGAGACAAAGCGATGGTAAAAGGAACTCAAAGCAAGAGATGGGTTTTGGGCACCCTACTTTGAATTGGAATTTGAAAGCAGTGATGAGGAAAACCAAGCTATGGAGCAGGCTCTTGACAACCTTATCTGATCACCAATCACCATCCGAATACCATAATGATGTCAAACTATGTGGAACTCAATGTAAGGCTGTGACAACAGATTGTTGAACTGTTGTTGAACTGCGATGTTATCCAACTTGAAGACTACTTTGAAATCCTCTGGATAGACTACTGTCCTGATTGCGACCACACTTGGGTTAATATACAGCATGAATCTGGTATTCGTGACTACTGTGATTTACATTTCTTTGAGTCCAAATGTTTTCTTAGGATTTCTTCTTGTCCCTGGTGTGAAACTTATGATGAAGACAAAATGGCGGAAATTGAGGCCTTTGATTTCTCAGACTCCACTTTTGATGATTATTAGGTTTTGAATGTTTAAACAGTTGTTTTGTTTTGGGGAATGTAACTGGTACGGGTACTCCGTTATTGGTTTTGTTTTATGTTTTGTTTTAAGTATCGCCTTGATACTTGGTTTGTTTTAAGTATCGTTTGATACTTGGTTTTGTTTTATGTTTTGTTTTAAGTATCGCTTTGATACTTGGTTTTGTTTTATGTTTTGTTTTAAGTATCGCTTTGATACTTGGTTTGTTTTAAGTATCGTTTAATACTTGGTTTTGTTTTATATTTTATTTTAAGTATCGCTTTGATACTTGGTTTGTTTTAAGTATCGTTTAATACTTGGTTTTGTTTTATGTTTTGTTTTAAGTATCGCTTTGATACTTAAGTAGTTTTACCAAAGTGTATTGATTGATACCTTTGATTAGTTTCGTTCATGCTAGACATGAACAGATTTGTGTATTTAAAGACTGCCTGTTTCTACAATAGAAAGGGCAGACTTCGACAGACAGTCTTTCAAAATACTTGGTTGAACGGTTACTACTTTGTTCCTCAGTACACCCTGGAAGCCACCTTTAGTTCTCAGCTCTTGCCTCCTCTCTGGAAGAGCAAGCCACCTGCCAACTATCATACCTATTAACAATAATGTGATTAGCACCTTGCGAACACGTTACAACAAGGACAGGAGGGAAGTGTAAAGCAACTAAAGCATTAAAGAGAAAAAGAAACACATTGCAGCTTCTGAGGCAGTTGTGTTGAATGAGGAAGAAAGAGCTACTACTCTGAGGAGGAGTAATAGAAAGTGGTAAAGGAGGTGGAATAGAGTAGTTGTCATACATTACCAGGATGAATTTGCTGGTGGTATGCGAACAGAAGTTAGAGTTGCCTCCTCCTGAGATTGGAGGTGTCTGCTCTTTGGGGATGTAAAAAGGTACTAGAGAATGGCAAGGTTCTACCTGTGTGTCTAAATGGAGTAGTAAAGGGGAAGCTGGGGGGAACTCTGTGGGGGAGACTATCTCCCAGGTCCATGGAAGGAGCAAGGCATTGGAACTGTACTGGTTCTAAAGAAGGACCCTCTTCTCCATCGTCCTGTGTATCTATGTCTTCCTTTCTCTCTTAGGAGAGGGGACACTACTAAAGGAGGAGGAGAGAGTTGCAGGTACAAGGGACAAGACTGGTCAAAGGTCAGGTGGGTAGAAGTACAGTTGTGGTAGCAGGAAACGGAGGTAGGGCAGCACTTTGCTACCAGTTTGAGGTTGCCCCTTTTGGGGGATATCCGATTCTGGCAGTGATGAGCTGCCTTGGTGTGGCTAAGTGTGCATATGGGGCAGATGGGATAGTTGGTCTTGCACCTTACTGCCTGGTGGCCATAACCCCAGTAGTTCATACAATGAGTAAATCTGTGCAAAGA
>NW_003298909.1:59399-94659 GCF_000151645.1 Tuber melanosporum
TGATCTTTCGCATGTTCAAGTTCAACCGGCGCTAGGATCATCTCCTTTAGAGTCTAAAGAAGGGAGTCCTGGTTCTCCGGAATGTGTGACATAAGGAGGTAAATGGCAAGTTGTACCTTGTTGAGTGCAGGGTGGAAACAGAGGTAGTGGTTATCTCCTACCAGATAAGACTTGTTGAGATAAGAGGAGAGGGCCTCGTAGTAGGGGGCATATGCCATAGCCAGCATCGAGGTATCATGGGTGAGGAGAGTAACAGTGCCACGATTATTGATGTTGGCTGTGAATGCGTTAAGGAGAGGGCAGTTGGCCTCCTTAGGAACTGTTACCACAATATCGGGGGAGGAAGCTGCTATATCATTACCCTGACACTAAGAGGCAGGAGATGTTCTAGGAGAAAAGAAAAAGTTTCTCTCAGTGGCAGGCAGTGGCCATGGGTGGGAGGGACCAGCCATTCCCAGGACTGTTTTTGCCACTTTTGCAGCTAAGGGGGTCATGTTTCCCTATCTCTTCTTGCCTTTTGGGGGTACAGAGGAAGCATCATTAGGGTAGGAGGGCTTTAAGAGTCTAGGTGGAAAGTCAGCAGAGTCAGGAATGCTGGGGAGGAATTCAGCAAGGTTGGAGTACTTCCCGTTCCTCCACTGATAAGCTTTCCAGGTTTTGGGATATTTAGCCACGAAGGCAGCAAGGTTACCCAAGTACTTGCCAATCATGGTTACATAGTTGGAGATGTCTGAGTCATAGCAGACTGGGTACTCTGACGATAATACTTCAGGGAGCATGGGGGCCGAATTGTTGATAGCTAGCTCCTTACCATTTCTGGAAGGTTGGGGGAGTAGGGCAGTGGGGACCAACCCTAGTTGTTGGTGTGGTGGGATTGGGCTATGTTAGTAATACCAATATTCAATACCTAGGAATCACCCTCAGTAGGTTAACCCCACTTGAGATTGGAATTCCTAGTCTGTAACACCCCCCTCCAGCCCCCTTACTAGGCCAGCACGTCATCGTACATCTGAATCTAATTTGCGCCCTGTGACTATCATGCCACAGAACTGAAGGTGTAGGAATAACACCGTATACATCACCACTGTCCATCCGACCGGATCCTGTTTACAGGGTATATGAGAGGAGACCTTCGGCTAGGTGTGGGAAGTAGAACAAAGTAAGTCAGTCAACTACCCAGAGATTTAGTAGGCTTCAAAAATGTGATGTGTTTGGTATGGGCCTTAAGTAACAGGACGTTTTCATATAAAGAGATAGTAGCGAATGATAAAGGATCTCAACAAGAGACCAATACATTCACGGTGTGCCCCTACAATAACCAGAAGAGTCTAGAACTCCGAGGGGTACTACCATAGAAGCCAATGGACTTCACAGAGTGTTACAACTAGGTTCCAGAATACATTGTAGCTCTAAGGATAACTTCTAATACGACAACAGCAATTGAAATGTCATTAATCAGAGCAACTAAGGATTGCTGACCAAGGGATTATTTATCAACCCTGTGGAATAGCTTCCTGTAAATTAGTAGGAAGTCCTCTGGAAGATATCTATTGGTTAGGTAAGAAGTTATGAAAGTTTGAAGTCAGACAACCTAGAAAGGTTGCAATTATGACTATCTTCGCAGATACAACCCGCAGATGAAACTGATTATTTTATCAATAACAGAGACAATTGAGATCAACTCAGTTCAAATTAAGAACAAGGCCATAAGTCGAAAGACTCTGATTATTGGATAATTACTATTGGGAAGTACAGTTCCTAGTTAGTTATATCACAATTGCTAAAGAGGGTGTGGTGATTTTCAGGGTCTACAAGTCTTTATACTTTTTGAAAATACCCGATATTACGAGTTATAATTATAGAGGCACATAGTTGTATAATAAATAAATGTAGTCTATGAATACTCAGACACGGAATATAAATATCGAAGTGCCTCCTTAAGTTTTAGACATTATCAAGTAATGGAGAAGAGACTACAACAATATAATAGTGTCTTTATAATTCAATTCCACTTTACTTATTTTACTTCACTCTTAGTAGTGATAAAAGAAATGAGTAAAGTCCAAGTCTTCCGAGACAATCTCGGTCTACAGAAATGATTTTGGCTGGCCTTCACAACTCTGAAGTTTTTCAGGTTATCTCTGCCTAACAGGCCAGCCATCAACCTGGAAGTTAAACCCTTGATAGATGCTTGGAGAGAGGTAATGGAACTCATCAGAATACTGTTGGCATCCATCAGGCTACCCTGGGAGGGGAGAGTGTTAGAAATCTGGAAGAAAAAGTCATAAACCCAAGTGTTGAGTTTATTGACAATGTGGGAGAGGGTGGACAAGGGGTGTACGAGTGAGGAGATAAGTGGTAGGAGGTAGCACTCTCTGGTGGAGAGGTCCTGCACATCGTGCTGAGAAAGGGGTGGAAGGTGATTGCTAAGCCATTACAGCAATTCCCTAGCTGAGGGAATAAGCCTTGTTAGGTTCTCGTGAAGTGGGAGAATTGAAGCATTAGAGAATGAGTGTGAATGGGATTGGAAGGTAGTACCATGGTGCAATTCCGGGGTGTCAGAGTAAGAGAGCATAGCTGGGTCCATAGCCTAGCAAGGAGAGGACCTCCTTGAACATAGGTGAGAAGGATCATGATATGTGAGGGGTTTTTCACCAGATGCTAATAGTGTTGAGAGTAGAAGTAGAATGTAGGGGTAAGAAATTAAAGGGCACAGAGTATATTGAGAGCGTAGAGTATACTGTGCCGGGGGACCTTTTTTTATTTTTATTTTATTATTATTATTATTATTATTATCATGTATTCATTGTTTAGGTACAAGAACTGGCATGCAGCGGTAGCTATAGTGTAAACAAAACTTTAATCCCAAAGCAAACAAAAATAAGAGAAACCAAACCAGTGCCTCCGACAAGTACGAACAACCCATATCGCAAAGCGCATAAACAGCTAACTATAAAGAGAAACATTCAAACTAAAACATAGAGAAATCCTACAAACAAGAAAACCAAACAAGTGAACTTTCACTCCATGGCTTAGACCAAGGACGAGGAACTGAGTGGGAAGCGGGACTTCCGACAGGTCAGGCCCTGGAGGAGGGATCTCTGAGTGCAGAATCCAAGGGGAAGCCAACCGAAGTGGCGGAGATGTAGGTGTATAGGCGGTGAAGCAGTTTCGGTGATATCCAGATAGGTTCCCCTTCGTCCAGGCACTTGACCCCTGGGAGGTGGGCATCTCTGACTCTGTTGTAGGAGGGGCATTCAAGAATGGAGTGGTGGAAAGACTCAGGCTCCTCCTCGCAGTAGGGGTACGTGTCTAGGGTATCTGGGTCTCTCCAGGAGCAGTGGCTGGCCAGGTAGCTCTTTCTTGACCTCATCTGGTGGATTCTGCCAGCTATGAATTTCCCCAATTCCATGAAGGGGTGGGGCGACCGTGTGGGCAAGTAGGCATATTGGGTTAGTAGTGGGTACTGTTTGGTCCATACGTTTAGGAGGAACTGACGGCACCCTCTCTTGAGGGCTAGAAAAGGGTGGTCGCCAGGGGCCGTGGGGGGTAGGAATGTAGGGAGGAGAGCAGGCAATGCTGGTGGGATACGAGAGAAATGACCGACAAGCTTGCCCACATGGTAGGCTATTGCATCAAGTGGGAGATACCTCTGTACTGGAGAGAATGGCTCAGGGGTTTTCCAATTCAGGGGCCTGTAGCCCGGTGTAAGCCCCACCATCAAGGCGCGGTGGTCCTCTGGGGAGTGGTAACAAGACGTTGTAGAGGAGGAATAGTGCAGCCATGCAGTGGCCAGATTTCTTTCCAGAGGGAGACATACCATCCTCAGTGCCGTCAGGCATTGACAGTGTTCAATAAGGCATTGTATCGGGGGAAGGGCCAACTCACAGGAGAGGATACTGGTAGGGGTCTCGAAGAAACAGTTGGTGACCCATCACTAGACCTCTCTCCAAAAGACAGCAAGACAGTCGGTCATGGTGGCTGAGAGTGAGAACAGATCTGCACCGAAGAGGAATATGGATACGAGGAGGGAGGATGCGAGCCTGTGGCAGAGGAAGAGGGCTAGCCCCTTACTGGGACCCAATAGTCTTTTAAGCATGGAGAAGACACCTTGGGCAAGTGCAAGATGTTTCAAGAAGTGGGTGTTGGTAGCCTACCAGAGAGAACAAGAGGCTGGCTCAAACCAGTGTCCGAGCCATCGGACTACCCCAGAGGGGTGAAAGAGGAGACCATCAATGATGATGGGGAGAGTGGATGTGAGGTCCCTTTGTCTGGGCATCCTCCAATGCATAAGTTCAGTTTTGGGTACAGAGAAGAAAACACCAAGCCGCCTGCCCCTTTGGGTCAACATCTTGACCAGGTGTTGGAGATGTTGGACATTTCTTCTGTAGGAGCTGGAGGCAACAGTAACCACGAAATCATCCACATAGGACAAGATAAGACCTCACAGTACTGGGAAGTGGAGGGACGAGACATAAATGATAAATAGAAGAGGCGAGATTGGTGACTCTTGTGGGGTGGTCACCTGAACTGGTTTGAAAACCCTTGGCGAGCCCTGGAAGACAAGGCGGCATTGCCTGTATGTTAAAAAGGACCTGACCCAGGAGCAGAGATATGGTGGTATGCCTTTGGAACCCAGCATATGGAAGAGGTCGTTTGGGGAGACATTGTCAAAGCCTCCCTTGATATCAAGGAACAAGGTGGACGCCACCAAGTGGGAGGGTTGTAGTGTCTGGACCTCATGGGTCAGAGTTGCACAGGCGTCGAAGGAGCTGAGCCCCAGAAGGGAGCCGCATTGATGTGGGTAGAGCATGCCAAGAGACCTAGCCAGTGGTGAGAGGTGATTCGCTATTATCCTTTCCAGGATCTTGGAAACTGTCTCCAGGAGGATAATTATTCAGAAGGAGGCAGGAGTGTCGTAGGAGGATTTGCCTGGTTTGTCCCGATCCACCTCATTCACCATCTTGAGCGACACCAGGTGAAACCCAAATGAAACCAGCAGGGATAGGAGTTCAACCAACAGAGACGGGCGGGATTTGTTGATCTTTTTCCAAACAGAGTATGGAAACAGATTGGGGCCAGGAGCCAAGGAGAATGAGGACTTTCTGAGTGCTGCGGCTATTTCTTCCGCCAGTAGGGAGGGCGCGTCCTTGAAGGCTCTAAGAATTGGTGGGCAGAAGACAGGAGTTTAGGGGGAAAGAAGTGGGAAAGCAGAGCATCGTTCAGCTCCATGGAGGTGGTTGCTTGTGGGAGGGATGGGAATCTTTCTGGGAGTTTGCCAAAGGCGAACCTCTTGGCTGTTCAAACATTTTGAGAGGTAGCACTCTCAAGGAACCGAGACCAGTGCTCCTTCTTAGCCTTCTTGATAGCCTTGAAGTAGGCATTCTTGGCCAAGCACGCTGACGCCCAAGTGTTATCTGAAGGGGATGTGTGGACCTCTCGGGCCCGGGAGTGGTAGACCTTCCTCAAGTCAGACAAAGTGTCTGACCACTAAGGTTTTGATCTTGTAGAGGGCTTTTTCATTCATGTGTATCTGGCGAGGACCAAATGTATCCTGCCAAGGTTTATGTCGAGCCATGTATTGAGTGCTTGCTGTGTTGGGAGGGGTGGAGGCGGCGGAATCGTGTGGGAGCCAAGATCTTCTAAGACCTTGGTCCAGTCAGTAGCTTTCCAGTTTGGTATAAGCTGGAGGGGGGAGAGAAGTGGGGACGTCAATGTTATTGCAATTGGGACATGATCTGACCCGGTGGATGGTAGAGAAAAATCCCATGATTCTATGAAGGACGCGAGGTGTTGATTGGCGAAGGCCAGGTCAAGTACAGAAGGTACATGATCTTGGCCTAGCAAAAAATGAGTAAACACTCCGGGAGCATTCAGGACGGAGAAACAGCGCTCCTGGGACAGTTCTGAGTAAGGAGTGGAGGTACGGATTTCCTTTTTCCGTAGGGGACGGTCGGGATACCATTGGGGTTGGTGAATATTGAAATCTCCCACCACGAGGGTTGGGAAGTCGGGAGCAGGGAAAGCCTCTTCAGGGGAAACAGAATGGTAGAGCGACGATCTCGTCCAAAGGGAATAAAGGTTGACCAGATGAAACCTCTCATGGGAGGAGTCAAACAGCCCAGACGGGGTATAGACATCCACTGCCATCAAGGCAGGGTTGTCAAAAAATACAGGAACAAGAGAAACAATATCAAAAAAGGAGTGCAGTGCAAACACTGCCACCCGTGGCTTCACCCCAAGTGCCGTCGGGGGGGGAAATGACTTAAAGCCAGCAAAATGTGGGAGTTTTCCACGAAAACAAGGAGGGTCTTGAAGGGCAACAAGCACTGGGGGGGAGGGTAAAGCAACCAAAGCTATAAAGAGTGAGAGAAACACATTCTAGCTACCCATGCAGTTGTATTGAACGAGAGAAAGGGAGCTAGTGCTCCGCGGAAAAGTAGTAGAAACCGGGGAAGGAGGTGGAGTAAAGTGGGTGTCGCACATTAACGGGACAAACCCGCTGGCGGTTTGGGGACTAGAGTGGGAGTGACATCCTCCTGTATACGGGAGGGGTCAGATCCTTGGGGGCACGATGGGGTGCTGGGGGTGGGGAAGACACTTCTAGGTCTTCTGAAGGGGGTCGAGAAAGGGAGGCTGGGGGGGGCTCTGGTGGCGAGGCCATCTCCCAAGTCCACGGGAGGAGCAAGGCTCTGGGGTCGAAGAGGTCTGGAGGAAGGACCCTCTCCTCCGTCGTCCTGCGTATCCATTTCTTCCTCCCCGAGGAGAGGGGACTCGGCGGGAGGTGAGGGGGGAGGCTTCAGGCACTGGGCGCATGATTGATCGAAGGCGGGGTGGGCTGAGGAGCAGTTGGTACAGAAGGCGACGGAAGTGGGGCAGCAGAATGCCACAGGTTTGAGGTTGCCACCCTTGGGGGATGTCGGGTTCTGACAGTGGAGGGATGCCTTTGTGTGGCTGAGGGCGCATATCGGGCAGACCGGGTGGTCAGTTTTGCACCTAGGTGCCTGGTGGCCATAGCCCCAGCAGTTCTTGCATTGGGTGAATTTGTTCACGGAGAAGGCTCGTTCAATACGGCAACGGGAGGCATATAGGATGGTCCTGCCCACCATCTTGTCCACGTCTGTGGGCGCGACTGTGATGATACATGAAGTGTTTGCTTTGGAGAGGCGAACCTCCTCATCCTGAATGAGGAACGGTGCTGAGAGGATTTGTACTTCCTTGACATTTAGAATAGTTTCACTTAAGGTGCCCAGCAGGGCCTCCTGATCATTAGGGAGGAAGGAGACAGGTAGGGAGTGTACTGCCAGTTACACCTCGTTGGGCACAGGGCAGAAGCAGAGGTAGGGGTTTTCGCCCACGGGGTCGGCTTTATTGAGACGGGAGGAGAGGGCTTCATAGTAGGGAGCGTATGCAGTTACCGGTGTGTGAGGATCAAGGGCAAACAGGGTCACTGTGCCACTGTAGTTGACTTTGGCTGTAAAAGCCTTTGGGAGGGGGCAGTTGGCCGCTTTAAGGACCGTTGCCGCGGTGTCAGGGAATGAAGCCGCAATTTCTCTGCTCAGGGTGTGGGGAGCAGCGAGAGAATAAGAAGCAAAGAACCTTCTCTCAGCAGCAGGCAGTGGCCAAGGGGCGGGAGGACTAGCCGACCTTGGAACTGTTTTCGTGACTTGTACTGCTGAGGGGGCGGATCCACCTTGTTTCTTTTGGGACCTTGAGAGCCCTGAGGATGCAGCCTCAGAATAGGCCATTCTGGTTTTACCAGGGGGAGGGTCGTCTGGGTTGGGGATGCCTGGGAGGAACTCAGCTGGGTCGGGATATTTGCCATCCCTCCATTGCTGTGCTTCCCATGTCCTTGGATATTGGACCGCGTAGGCAGCAGGGTTGCCCCGGTACTTGCCTATTGCCGTATCGTAGCTGGGGAGGTCTGGATCGTTGAAAGCTGGGTATCCTGAGGGCAACACCTCAGGGAGGATGGGGGCAGGGGTGTTGGTGGCTGGCTCCTTACCCTTTCAGGAAGGCCTAGGAAGTTGGGCAGTGGGGGCCAACACAGGTGGTTGGGGTGGTGGAGCAGGGTTTGCCACCAACCTAGTGGACAAATCCCTCATGGATGCTTGGAGGGAGGCCACGGAGTTTGCCAAAATGTTGGTTGCGTTGACTGGGGAGTCCTGAGAAGGGAGCGCGTTGGCAATCAGAGATGATAAGTCATGAACTCTAGCATTGAGCTCGTCGACGGTACGGGAGAGGGCGGACATTCCATGCACGAGGGAGGACACGAGGGGGAGCAAGTAGCACTCCCCGGTAGAGAGTTCTAATACCTCCTGACAGGAGATGAGGGGTAAGCTTTCGGGGGGCCAATCTAACAGTGCTCTCGCAGAGGGGATAAGCCTAGCTAGGTTTTCGTGGATAGGGAGGATTGGTGCAGCTGAAGACGGCCACGAAGGAGGGTGAGAGGCAGGGCCCTTTTTTGGAGACAGGTGTGCCGAAAGGAGAGTGAGCAGAGGGGTCCATGGCCCAGCAAGGAGAGATAATCCCTGGGTATAGGCTAGGAGGATCGTAAAAGTGTAAGGGGCATATTCACCAGATGCAGATGGTGTTGAGAGCAGAAGTAAAACGTAGGGGGGGGGAAAGAAGAGGGCGCGGAGCATGCTGTGCCAGGGGACTATTTTTTTTTTTTTTTTTTTTATAATCATGTATTCATTGTTTAGATACAAGAACTCGCATGCAGTGTTAGCTATGGCGTAAACAAAACCTTAATCCCAAACAAACAAAACAAAAGAAACCAAACCAGTGCCTCCAAAAAGCATGAACAATCCATATCGCAAAATGCATAATAGCTTACTATAAAGGGAAACATTCAAACTGAACTTGAAGCAAAATCCTACAAACAAGGAAACCAAACAAGTGTGCCAACACCCCCGGCTTAGACCGAGGAGGACGAGCCGATGGAGGAAAGGGGCCGCCCGATGTGGCGGGCCCCAGTGGCTGGATCTTTGAATGCAGGCATGTCCGGGGGGAAGCCGGTTGAAGTGGAGGAGATGTATGCGGCCAGTCCATGAAGCAGCACTGGTGACGTCCAGATGGGCACCTCTTCATCCAGGCACTCAACCCCTGGGAGGTGGGCGTCTCTGGCTCTGGTGCGTGAGGGGCAGTTGAGAATGGTGTGGTGGAAGGATTCAGGCCCTTCCTCGCAGTAGGGGCAGGTGTCCGGGGCATCTGGGTCTTTCCAAGAGCGGTAGGTGGCCAGGTAATACTTTCCAGACCTCATTTGGTGGATGCGGTCCGCCACGAATTTCCCCAGCCCCATAAAGGGGTGGGGCAACAGCATGGGCAAGTATGCGTATTGTGGTAGTGGTGGGTACCGTTTTACCCAGACGTTTAGTAGGAACTGTCGGCAGCCTTTTTTGAGGGCTGGGAAGGAGGGGTCTCCAGGAGCTGCGGGAGGTAGGGGCTCAGGGAGGAGGTCGGGCGAGACTGGTGGGACACGAGAGAGATTGCCAACTAGCTTGACCACTCTGTGGGCTATTATATTAAGCAGGAGATGTCTCCTTACTGGAGGAGATGGTTCGGGGGTTTTCCAACTTCGGGGTCTGTAGCCCGGGGTAAGACCCACCGTCATGCCACGGTGGTCCTCCGGGGAGTGGTAACAAGAAGCTGTGTGGAAGGAAGAGTGCAGCTGTGCAGTGGCTGGATTCCTTTCTGGTAGGAGGTATACCATCCTAAGTGCTGCCAGGTGCTGACGGTGTTCGATAAGGTATTGGACCAGGGGAACTGTGCCAGGGGACCCTGGACCTTGCAATTTATACAAACACCTCACTCAATCCTAACCCTGTGTGACTTATACTTTTGTATCACTATATCCTATGACTCATAATCATGAGTTATGTGAAATACTTAGTTGACTCATATAAGTTAACTGTATAACATACCTAAACTAAGACTTGTTCCTGATAACCATGAGTTATATGCTAAAGTTATAACATCATATGACTCATAACTGTGAGAAATTGTATAACAATAAACACCCATGACTTGCAAGTGTGAGTCATGTGAAACTCTTTATTCCTCCTCATCAATCTGCTCTGTCACTATCTGCTTTGTGACAGGTATTTACCATATCTATAACGCAAAATATATAATATTTTGAATTATAGAAATTGAACACAATATATGCAGGTAAGGATATCAACAATTTCCAACAATTCTCAACCATTCCTGGCTATCCACTACTATCTTCTACCATTTCCTGATATTTCTTACTATTTCCAGTCTTCCTTACCTATTCCTAGCCTTTCTCTACTCCAGTCACACCCTGCTATCCCCAATGGCCAAAATTCCAAGAATCTATCTGGTACAGCGAGGGATTTGGTACAATAGGTATTATTTTAGTAGAAAGCAATTAAGAGTTCACAGAGATTCATATGTAACAGCAAGGTATCTTGATTAGTGAAATCTACGATAATGAGGTGTGACCGTATTCCTGGTCATCTCCAATAGTCCCCTGCTGTTTCTGGTGGTCTCTTGCATTTCTTGGCCGTCCTCAGCCATTTCCAGCTATTTCCAATATCTGCCAGTAGCCTATCACCACTCTCAGTCATGCCCCACTATTCCCAATTGTTCTCAACCACTTTCGTCTACTTTCTTACCCCCTCATATCACCAGTCACAACTGTCCCTGACAATAGTTCCTCTTGAAACTTAAAGTTAATAAACAACTTCGGTAAGGAAATATCTAGTATCAAGGAACAGTCCTGGTAATTGTAATACTTTAGTAAGGTGTAGCTTCTCCATTGACAGCAATAACAGCTAGAAGCCTTTGAGGCATACTGTTAATCAAATTAGAAAGGCACTCAGAATTGATACTTTGCCATGCTATTTTAATTATCATGGATAAGGTATTGGGATCAGGAGCATATTAAAAGATTTGGCCTAATTCTGTTTCAATATCACTATATACAGCATCAATAAGGTTGAGATCCGGGGACTGCGGAGGCCAACAAATACAGTCCATCCCCCAATCATCTCATATAGCATTTGCATATCTCTTATATCTGAGTGCATTATCTTCCACAATTACAGTCCACCTATATTTCTTACAAACTCAGATCCAAAATGGTAGCAGAAGATAAAGGAGAATATTGTTGGAGTATTTTTTAGAACTTATTGTAGTACCTTCCAGAACAGTATAAAGTTGAGACTTATATATTCCATAAAACACCTCAGACTATTACAGACTTGCAGCCAGACTTCCAGACTCAATCAATACAGTCAGCGCGAAAATCCTCACCAGCTTTGTATAGAACCCATGGCCGATAACTGAATCCAGATGTCAATAAACCTGATTCATCCATCTAAACCACATGCATCTATTCTTTCCTTGTCCAATTCAGGTATTTATTATACCACTGAACCCACAGGAGTTTATTTTTCTCTCAAATACTATATCTGTAAGGATAAATATATAATTAGAAATGATATGATTTTGAAAAAGGAAAGAAAAAGAGATATGAGCTGTCAGTTATGCTTACTTCTTACCTGGTACTCTTTTATGATAACCTAAAGAGGCTGAGGTATTACAAAGTGTCCAGACCGAACAATCATAGTGCATTTCAGTAATGATTTCTTCCCACTAGAGCCAATAGGTCCTTTGATCTTGCATGATAAAAGCAACAAGCCTTTCCTTTTCCTCATCATTAAAGAAAACTAGCCGGCCAGTTCGGAGTTCGTTTGATGAAGATCCATTTATCATAGCTCGCTAGTATATTTCCTGACAAGCTATTAGGAATACCAGAACCCAATACCTAGGAACCACCCTAAGTAGGGTAACCCCACTCGGAATCGGAATCTCTGGTCTCCAACACCCCCCTCCGACTCCCTTACGGGGCCTGCACGTCATCATATATATCAATCACAGTTGCGTCCTGTGACTATATTATTACAGAATTGAAGGTGTTAGAATAACACCATATATGTCATCACTATCAGTCCGACCGGATCCTGTTCACAGGGTATATGAGAGGGGACCTTCGGCTAGGTCTGAGAAGTAGAACAGAGTGATTCCGTCAACTACTCAGAGACTTACTAGGCTTCAAAGACATAACACCTTGGGCATGGGCTGTAAGTAACGGGACGATTTTGTAAAAAGAGATGGTATCAAATGGTAAAGGATCTCTACTAGAGACCAATACATTTACATCCACCAGAAGAGTCTAGAACTCCAAAGGACACTACCAAAGAAGCCAATGAACTTCACGGAGTGTTGCAACTGGGTTTCGGAACATGTCGTAACTAT
Organism: Tuber melanosporum; assembly: GCF_000151645.1. Lineage (NCBI taxonomy): Eukaryota > Fungi > Ascomycota > Pezizomycetes > Pezizales > Tuberaceae > Tuber > Tuber melanosporum. The sequence continues at coordinate 71,688 of NW_003298909.1, forward strand.
GGGGTGATTCTTAATACTACAATGGTTACTGAAACCTACTACCCAGAGAGCAACCAAGAGTTGCCGACCGAGGTATTAATTACCAATCCAGTGGAATAGCTTCCTGTGAGTTAATAGGAAGTCTTCCAGAGAAAATCTATCGGTTGTGTATGGAGTTATAAAGGATCGGAGTTAGACGACCTACGATGGTTGTAATGACGACTACCTTTGCAGATATAGCCGCGGATAAAACTGATCATTTTATCAATGGCGAAGACAATTGGAGCCAACTCAGTTCGACTTAAGAACTAGGACATAAGTCTAATGACCCGGCTAATCAGGATATTACTATTGGGGACAGTACATTTCCTAAGAAGAAATATCGTAATTACCGAAGAGGGTGTAATGGTTTTCAGGGTCCACAGGTGTTCGCACCTTGGAAGAAAACTCGGCGTTGCGAATTACGATTGAAGAAGTACATAGTTGTATAATAAATAGATGTAGTCCATGAACACTCAGACCCAGAATATAAATATCGAAGTGCCTCCCAAGCTTTAGATATCATCAAGCAATGGAGAAGAGACCTTAACAATATAATATTGTTTTTACAATTCTACTCTACTTTACCTAATTTACTTTGCTCCTAGTAGTCATAAACAAAACGAGTAAAGTCCGAGCCTTCCAAGACAATCTCCGTCTACAGAAATGAATCTCGATTGGCCTAGACAACCTTGAAGTCTATCGAATTGTCTCCGCCTAACACAAGCTCAGTAGTGAATATTGACTCTTTCTGCTATTTTCTATTGTTTTCTTACAATCAAAAAATCTGATACTTAAACCTCTTTCAAGATAAAACTTACCTTCCAACTCATTCCTGCCATGTTCTGGAGTGTTATCACCTGTTGCCTCTGATCCAGAGTCATTTCCTGTTGTTTTTGATCACCTGCAGGGGCATAATCTTCCTGGTAGTGTTTAATTTTCATGCTGTAGCTGAGGTTTGGATAAAAAATAAGAATATGAAGTGCTCTCTTAATGCTGATAACTTCCTTGACGCCATTGTTGTTGTGATAGACATGGTGATGGATTTTGATGGCAAAATTTGTCATATCCTGATAGGTCTGTATTATTGTACATCATGCTAATGAGTTCTAGGTAGCTAAGGTAGTAACCCAATTGCACCCCCATTCGCCTCACTTCCCCTTAACCCCCTGTACATCTCAAAAAAATAGATCTCGTGATTCGGTGCTTCTTCGTAACTGGCTGTAGCGAGGAGGAAACTCTGACCTCTCTACTCTAATACTTACAGAGCAGCCCCACCGTAAATGGAGGGGCAGCCTCGTGTGACGGCTAATTGAGTTGGCTTAATTAGGTTTTTTTACTTAATTGCCCGTATCTTGCGGGTGCGGGATATGATGGGACCAAGTCCGCACCGACGAGATGCTAGCGTGCTACTGTGGGACATCTCCCAGGCCTGGTGTTCTTTGGGGGGGATTTGGCACGCCCGGAGTGGATCCGGGGGGGGGGGGATTCATTATCACGATGAACAATCAAATTTGAGGAAATAAAGAAACGTATGGGGATTGCTCTCTTCCCGACAGCTCTCTTCCCACTCTCTCCTTCCAACCGCGTGTCCCGGAGCCTCCCCCTTATACAATCAATCTGCCACGAAGCATCAACAGATTTAATACCGATAGACAATGTGACAATATTTCTGTAGTTATCCGTCCTCCGCCACGAGCCCATCCATGCACTCGACACTACTTCGCCCGTAACAGCGAAGAGTGCCAAGGGAGCAGAGGCTGGCAAAATATGTTGCAAAATGCCGGGGCGTATCTGGGCTCCCATACAATATCATAACCTGGTTTTCGGGTAGTGAGAAGGACGTGAATCAACTCGGGGTGGCGTACGTGCAACTTCGTAATTCTATAGAATACATTTTGTAAAAATGGGCTCTTGGGCCCACCACTGAGAGGAGGACGGGAGACAAGAGTTATCGGGAAGGGCGGTGGTCCCCCCCATATGCCTCCTTCTTTCCACGACATTAGTTGTTCTACTTTCTACGTGATCCAATCTTCGTCCACATCTCACCTGCCGATTCTCCCCAAAGAACGCCAGATCAAGAAGTCCTACGGCACCACACTCCTTTCCTGCCACGATTAATGTACGGCACATGGCAGGTTCGGAAACGCTTTGCACCCTTACTGTGCTTGTGGGACTTTTGTAACTTCGAGTTCTGGCTGTAATAATGCTCAATCGATCCAGCGTTCTTTAGGCCTAGGGGGTGTCGGTTGGCGAGCGGCATGTCATTCTACCTTGTATCATACTTGAGCTCCGGCACACTGCATACTGCCCCTTCCACCGGGTTTATACAGTATCTTTCCTTACCGGTGCAGAAGGTGAGAATGCAAGGCATTGGGGGGGCTTTATCACCCTACTAATGCATACGGATACTGTGTTATAATATTATGCTAATGCTGCTGAAGGGATCTGTACAGTACGGAGATTCGTAACCCTCTCCCTTGGCACCAAGAAATAAAAAATACCTTGAGAGCCGGTGAACCTTTGTCACTTATAGCACCGATTCTAGGCTCTGTCCGAAACATAATGTACCGGGAATAACCCTGGTCGTGGGCGGTGGCTATTCGGGAATATGGGAACTCCCTGGACCTCCCTTGGCTTCCCTGGAATGGTTCTCGAGTTGTGCACGCACTTAACAAATGAAAGTTTCCAGAGGCCTGGTCTCAATAAGATCGACACGGCTGGAATATCGGAAAATGGGAAGCGGGCTACTGTAAATTGCGGTAAAGCATATGACCCTGAGGCTTAAATAAACACGAGCACCTTGTCACTGGCCCTGGGATCCAGAATTCCTTTTTCTTTTGTTTTCCCCAAAGGACTCTTGAACCGGTTCGACGTGTTTACAGTAGGTACTGTACTCATACGGGTGTAAAGTTCTGGTATCTAAGCGCAGGCTGCCTAAGTGAGCCGCGCAAAGTACTATAGGAGTGCTGTACTGTACAGTTCCTCTTTTCGAGAAATAAGATATTTCTAAGAGTACTCGTACAGGTTAAGTATTATCATACAGCATCCGAATATCATGCACTTTATCCTGGGAGGGAACCTTTACTATACCATACTATTTGAGTACTGAACCGGCTTATTGGCGCATACGCATACATGACAGAGCTCGGGGAATTATCATCGGACAGACCATCACCGCACAGAGGAGCAAGCTTACTCTGCACCGAAGGATCTCCGGTTTGGTTTCGCCATCGCGATTTTTTCCTAGAAGGTTATTCCGCTTTGGCTGGTTTGGAGGGTCTTACTTGGTAACCTAGGTAGTCCCTACCGGTATCGGTATGATAGTCTAAGACCTAGGAATGTCCCAGCCCCATTTAAAATTTGTTAGCGTCCCGTAAGACTTACCGGTAACATACGCTACTGGTATTTCATTCAACCCTTCCTTCTCTGTCGTCATGATTTAAACCTCCTACTCTCCCTTCCCCCTGTTTGTCTCCCCACCGCTCCCTCCATAAAGGAGTAGCAATACTGCCTTCAAGTGCTCCTTTCGCCAGATTTTTTTTTTTTTTCAATCGCTCTCACCATCCTAGCTCTTCTAATCTTCCTCTAATCCTGGTCTTGACCATTACTGGTAAATACTGTTCAAGTATGACTTATCCAGATACGTGAGTAGGCAGTTATCAGAATAGACTGAGAAGGCCCATTTCGGCTGACAGAATTTCTTTGTTGCAGATACGTAGATGTGCTTGTTATTGGAGCTGGCCCAACTGGGCTTGGTGCTGCAAAGAGGTTAAACCAGCTGGTAAAAGAGATTCCTCAATATTTTATCTCTAAACCACAGTCTTTAAAAAATGTGTTGGAATTAGAACGAAGCTTCGTGGCTTTTGCTTGATTCTAGTGAGACTCCCGGAGGCCTTGCTTCCACCGATATCACAAGGGAAGGCTTTGTGAGTCTTCAACCCGCCTTCCCGGGGAGTGCTGCTATTAATATCAGCTTCTTAGCTCTACGATGTTGGTGGCCACGTCATATTCTCCCACTACAAATACTTTGATGACTGTATTGGCGAAGCTCTTCCCCGAGAGAACGACTGGCATACTCACCAGCGGATTTCCTATGTTCGCTGCAAGAACCTTTGGGGTGGGATATTCGTTCTAACTACTTAAAATTTTGCTAACCTAGCCAAGTCCCATATCCCTTTCAGAATAACATAAGCATGTTACCAAAGGGTGACCAAGTTAATTGCATGAATGGGATGATTGATGCGGCTCTAGAGGCAAGAGTATCAAACAAGAAACCCCAGAATTTCGATGAGTGGATTGTAAGAATGATGGGCAAGTTATATTTTTTCCTTTGTTCCAATAGGCAATTCTTCTGAGTTTGCTAATTTATAATTTATAATCTTATTAGGCGAGGGGATTGCTGACCTTTTCATGCGCCCATATAACTTTAAAGTTTGGGCCGTTCCAACCACCAAGGTAAACACCTAGCGTTTCTCATGGATGTGGTATCCGTGGATTTGACTAATTCGATGTGGAGATGCAATGTGGGTGGCTTGGTGAGCGGGTAGCAGCACCTGACCTTAAAACTGTCACGAAAAATATTATTCTACAGAAGACAGCGGGAAATTGGGGACCTAATGCGACGTTTCGCTTCCCTGCCCATGGTGGAACTGGGGGAATCTGGATTGCCGTTGCAGATACGCTTCCTAAAGGTAACCTAAGACTAGGTGTAAAGGGGGCAGTCGAAAGGGTCGATGCCGAGGCCAAGACTGTGATCTTGAAAGATGGCAAGACCGTAGGCTACGGTAGACTCATCAGCACAATGGCTGTGGATTCTTTGGCTGAAAGGATGAACGACAAGGAGTTGATTGGCCTGACAAAATGCCTCTATTACTCCTCCACTCATGTTGTGGGGATTGGCCTCCGAGGTGTAAGGCCAGAGAACATTGGCGATAAATGCTGGGTGAGCCTTGTGTTCATAACTATTTTTATTGCGCTCATGCGTTCTGACAAACTCTCATTCAGCTTTACTTTCCTGAAGATGATTGCCCCTTCTACCGTGCAACCATCTTTAGTAACTATTCTCCCAACAACCAGCCTCAGGCCAATGTTAGGCTTCCTACAATTCGAAGCGCTGATGGAACGGAGCCGGGTAGCTGCGAACCAAAGGAGGGCCCTTATTGGTCTTTGATGATGGGTGAATACAGTGGTCCCCGGATTTCGACTGCCCTGTCACTAACTCTCGCTAGAAATATCGGAATCTTCCATGAAGCCCATAAATAAGAGGAGAATCATTGACGATACAATCAAAGGCTGCATCAACACTAATCTCATTAGAGCAGACGCTGAGATAGTTTCCACCTATCACAGGCGATTCGATCATGGTTAATCTCCCCCGCAGAGCCCAAACTCAGCTTGCTAACGCTGGAATTGATAAGGATATCCAACTCCGACCCTTGAGCGGGATGATTTATTGAAGCAACTGCTTCCTAGGTTGCAAGCTAAAGGAATATATTCGAGAGGCAGATTTGGTAGCTGGAAGTATGAAGTGGGGAATCAAGACCATTCCTTCATGCTTGGAGTAGAGGCTGTTGACAATATCCTACACGGAGGTAACAGACACAATAATATCGGTTTTCCAAGATACCGACTAACGGGGCATTAAATAGCTACCGAACTCACTCTGAACTATCCTGACTTTGTAAATGGCAGGGCCAATGTCGAAAGGAGTCTAGTTGAAGGGAAAGCTGTACTTTCGACATTTCCAGCATATAAGGAGGTGCTGAGAAATTAGAGGAATGTATATGAGCTAATATTGTACAATTAAACTTGGAGAGAGAGACATGGCTCGGGGTGGGACACTGGACAATTTTTCTTCTAATAGTGTGTAATTCCGGTTCATCGCTATTAGCGAAAAATTCCGCGAAAAAATTTCCGTCAATGTTTCAATCAAAAACATTATCCTGTTATGATACCACGCAAGATATACCAGCACAAGTAAAGTGCTAGCTTAACTTAGTATCATAATATTATGTTTTTCAACAGATAGTTGATTTTCATATGATGCGAATGATAGTTTGTGAGGGAGCTTCCCCCAGCTGCGATATGAGGAATTGTGTGGCATATGATACAAAGAAAGCTTGAGGATGCGTCATATGTACTGGCTTGGCTGCTTGTTTGCTATGATACGGTAACTTACCCGGTTCGTGGTGGGTGGTGTATACGAGGAGGTGGTTCCTCCCTCTCCCTCTCCCTTCCATCATCGGAAGGATCGTGGGAACAGACGGATTTTCTTTTTTTCCTTTTGAAGTTTCCCTTGTGGCCCCAGGCTTGTGATTTTAGTATCATATTTAACTTGAGGTGAAAAAATTTGAGTGGTTTGCTGAACCCCGGAAGGTAGACTACCGGTACTCGAGTAGACCTCTCCAGCCGGAGAAGTGGTTTTCAGTGCTCGACAGCCCAGATAGTGTGCCCCATCCATCTGTACGGAGGTCTGCCCGGCTGCGTGAGTACACTCTTTGCAGTGAACCTTCCTTGGTACAAGCACGCTACATAGAAGGTCACTCGCTTGTGGCCTTGCTCACGTGCGAATAACCAAGCCGTGGAAACGGTAGTCGAGCGTCCTCGAAACCAAAGAACCCAAGGGAACTTGCGAACAGAAGATTGAGGTGTGCATGTGTGAATATTTTTTCCCCCGGCTAAACCGGGTGATTTCATCTAGGATTATTCGTAGGGTCCGCCATTTTTCGAGGTTCAGCACATCAATTCCGGGAGCCTTATCTTTTGTTACCGTGATTTTTACCACATAACTCTATTAGCGAATAGTGCTGCCATTCAAGCTACGTGAATAATGATAATAACCGTGAAAAAGGTGTCTAAAGCGGAGATTTCAACCCCGGATTAACACCGCAGTAGTACCTGAGCACAGCAAGCCAACCGTCTCCCGCCCCCAATATAACCTCCCACACCTGGGGCGTCATTCCATATTCACCATTACCTTGGAGCAACAGCCCCAGCAGCAGCAGCAGCACAAGAACACTCCTTCTCCTCCCAACAGCACTTCTCGACACTCTCCATTTGCCTCCTAACGGCCATAACCTCCCTACGAACCCACTCGTCCTCCAGATCCTTCCCGGCCGCCTCAAGCACCGCCTTTTTAACCGGGGGCGCAAGCACTCCCAAGAAGGCCTGCATGCCAAACAAGCTCAGCAGAAACACGGTCTTCTCCATCCGAGTAAATTCCCCGTCCAACCCAGCATACATAGAGCTCTTAGCTTCAAGGTGAGCAAGGAAGGAGTCTATGTGGCGCTCGTAGATGAGTTTGTTCTCGATGTTGGCAAGGAGGGCCGGTGCGCTGCCGCACTGGAGGGTTGGGGGAGCATTTGGAGGGTCTTCGGGAGAGCGGGAGGTTACGGGGGTGGGGATCCCAGAGAGGAGATGGGTTAGAGTTTGGAGGAGGGAGGTGTAGGTGTGGGAAGATTGGGCGGCTATGTAGAAGGGTTTGAATAAGGGTGGCCAAGTGGATTTTGTTGCGTTTAGGCGGAGGAGGGAGCCGATGGGGTTGGGACTGAATACGTCGGTGTGGTGTCGGCGGAGCATGGAGTAGCCTCTGTAGAAAACGGGTTGGTGCGATTAGAAACTGAGAAGGGGAAGATGGTGCACTATACCTCGGTTGGTTGGTCACAGGATCTTTTGGTATCAGCGCTTCGAAAAGCATCCTGATGGGGACCCAGTAAGACGGGTACCTACACAAGTTTGTGAAATTCCCGTTTAGTAAAAGAACATGTATATATATATATATCGTATCTCTCTAGAGGTTTGTCGATTTCCTACTTGAAACGTGCAACGTCCAATATCAAGACCATCCCGCCATTCTCAGAAGTATACCCGCCAACAGGCGAGAAATGACCCAGACCGGTTTGGCCAAGAGACGCTCTTGAGTAAGACACCGCCATTAACTGGTCTGCAGAGAATGTGCAGACTTTCACAGCCTGGTGGAAAGCTTCGAACGACCTGTTTCCAAATTCACGAGTTACATTTACTCGATCAACGCCAGGAGAGTGGACGAACGTGGAGTCCGCGAAACGAGTGACCGCCTCGAGACCATTGCACTTCGCCAGGCAGGAGAATTCAGCTAGCGTTATTCCTTTCTCTTTAACGACTTCCAAGGGTTGACAGCAGTCAAGCATCTCTATATTCGTTTCTCTGTGTAAGTAGGGGGTGCCCAAAGAAACAATGTCATTTATAAATAAAAAGAAGGAAAAAATCTAGTATATCTACCTTGGGTGAACCATCTCCATGGCTTTCTCCAGGTAACGGTTGGGTCAACCTTCAGAGCGTTGAGAATCATGCATAGAGTTCCAATTCCACAGTCTAATTGGTGTCCGCGTGGTGATTAGTTAGTCCTCATTTAACTCTAGAGATAGGACAGGGGGCTGAAGCGAACAAGCCGGCTCGTTTTGCTGTCCGCAGATATATTAGCCATTGACGCGACCCAAAACCATGCCGTTTTCTTAGGACATACTGTAAGAAATTGTTGTGAGAGTGGAAAAAAAGCCTCTAATCCACCTTCCGCTAATGCCTTGGCAAATAGGCGTTTCCCCTCGGGTGTATCATAGCCTATGAGGTGCTCTTTTGGGAGCTCCCTCATGTAAAAGGAAGTTTGGGATTGTCGTGTTGCCATCCTATATAACGGAAGGGTAGTGGTACGGCCTGTCGAGTACTGGGAAAGAGAGCTCCGGTCTATAAAATTCTATATCTGAGTTTGGCTTGTGTGCAAGGAGAAGAAACAACGAAACAAGTATTTGGAAGGAGCAGGTATCGAGGGCTTTCTTCTTACCTTCCTATAAGAAACAGATAAGATCTGGTGTAGGAACCGGTGGATTCGCCGCATTTCACTGCAAGAGAGCCTGATTTCGGGGTGACAGAAGGAAAGTTCTTGACAAGGTTGGGATCTGATAATGGATCTTTATCAATCTTATCTACCCGCACCCTGGGGATGCAAGCCAAGGCCATTTTGGACCCAGGAAATATGACACGTCAGATAGCCGTGTGGTGATAGTCGGGTGGGGTCTTAAGACCGGTATTTTAATTTATCTCAACTCGATTACTGTCCTTGTATCATGCCGGTAAATTTATGCCTCTCCGTGTTCCACTAGCAAAATACAGGCATCCAGACGGTGTCAGAATGCTCCCTGCACAAGTCATCGAATGAAGTCTCTGGTAACGCACTGTTCGTGAGGTGGTGACTTTACCGAGAACTCTCTCTGGCGATAGATCACAAAAGCTAGTACTCGAGTACTCCTAGGGTACCCTACTAACACAGCATCAGTGGGTCCCTTTCCCGATTGCGGCTCTCGTTGTCGGGTCAACCACATAGGGGGCTGCCAACAACACAGCAACACTTGGTACTTCCTTGTGATTACTTGTTGACAGATTTTACGATAGCTCCTCCATCCCTCCGTCCATACCCCTCCTGACCTGCAGCGTTCTACGCGCTTCAGCTTTGTTTCTTCTCCCTTTCTTTGTTGTCTAATGATCTTATACGTTGTTCACGAATACGACTAAATTAAATAGAGAGGTGTACCGACCACCCACTAATACCATTTTTCCTTCCCAGTTGCTGTTTGAGTAAGAGCCACGCGCTGGCTACCTCCTCGTACGCCTTAGCGGCCACGGATTCTCCGACCGACGCAGAATTTCCCCCCGAGCCTTTCTTAAAGACACCCACGCCTGGCCTCGCTGAATTCTGGGCAAAGTTTACGTCTCGGAAGAGATATCCCCTTATAACAATGATCGTAGCGATAGGGGTTCTTGCCCTTATTCTCGGATTAGTGTTAGGCCTACCTCAAGGGAGTGATGGGGGTGGGGGATCTGTGAAATCCTCGGAGGGGAGGACCAGCCCATCATGGTATCCTAGTCGTATGTTTCTTGCTCCTCCGTTACTAGTATTCAATTCCGGTTAAAAGGTTTCATTGCTTACTTGTATTATTTTGTCTTTAGCGAAGGGAGGGACTGTGGATCAATGGGCGGAAAGCTACCGAAAAGCTGCGAGTCTAGTACGGAAGATGAGTTTGGCTGAGAAAGTTAATGTCACCACAGGGATTGGATGGTCAATGGGCCCCTGCGTAGGGAATACTGGGACCACAAAAGTTGAATTCCCTTCTTTGTGTCTTCAGGATGGACCGCTTGGTGTCAGATTTGCAGATTCTATCACTGTATTCCCGGCTGGGATTACGACTGCTGCGACATGGTCAAGGAAGCTTATGTATGATCGCGCAAGAGTGCTGGGTAACGAAGCTAGAGAGAAGGGTGTTAATGTGTTACTCGGCCCCTGCATTGGCCCTATCGGCCGGTCTCCCCTGGGTGGGAGGAATTGGGAGGGCTTTGGGAGTGACCCGTATCTACAAGGAATCGCAGGAGGTTTGAGTGTTCAGGGAATACAAGATGGAGGGGCTATTGCAACTGCAAAGCACTTTGTTGCCAATGAGCAAGAAAAGTGAGGATCCCTCACTGATACTTCACAACATGTCACTCGAATGGGCTTCCGATTGAATGTGAACTGCATCAACTAATACGAGGATTGTAGATTTCGTCAACTCTCTGAGATTTTGAGTCAAGGTTTCAAAAACGTCACTGCCCCCCTTAGTTCAAATATTGGTGATAGAGCATTAAGGGAATTATACATTTGGCCGTTCATGGATACCGTTCGTATGGGAGTGGGAAGTATTATGTGCGGTTACAATCAAGTGGGCGCAGCATACAACTACTTCCCGAGAATTGAGAAACATATTGACCTTTTGCGCTAGATTAACAATTCAAATGCTTGTCAAAACAGCTACATCTTGAATGGGGTACTTAAGGACGAGTTGGGATTCCAGGGGTTTGTGATGAGTGATTGCATGTGCCTCCTTGAGACGTATCCGGATCCTTTCTAATAGGTTTCAGGGCTTGCCCAGAGAAGCGGTGTTGCCAGCGTTCTTTCCGGAATGTAAGAGACACACTAAGGGGTGCCGTGGAGGTCGGACGCTAATTTCAAGGCAGGGACATGACTATGCCTGGGGACGGGCTCCTGTGGGCTGATGGAGACTCTCTTTTGGGTCCGCAGCTCACTCGGGCTGTATTAAATGGCAGTGTGCCCATCGATAGGTTGGATGATATGGTTCTACGAATCGTGGCAACGTGAGTATCCCCTTGGTATCATGTAGGGTCCTGGGGCTTATATCGTGCTTTAAATATACAGCTGGTACCAACTCGGCCAAGACGATGCGTCTTACCCCCGCCCCAACTTTTCCAGTTGGTTCAGGACCTCCACTGGCCCAACTTATGTCGGCGTGGGTTCTTCTGCAGGAAACAGCTTGCAGAATTTTTACGTGGACGTTAGAGATGATCATCACGAGGTTGCGAGGGCGATCGCTGCCGAAAGCATCACACTCCTAAAGAACATCAAGGGGGCTCTACCATTTAAATCCGGCAAGGAAGCAAAGAAATCCATCATGATATTTGGAAGCGACGCTGGCCCAAATCTCCTGGGCCCCAATGGCTGCCCCGATAGAAGTTGCAATAACGGCACTTTAGGGCAGGGCTGGGGCTCTGGAACTGCTGAATACGCATACTTGGTCACGCCCCTCGAAGCCATCCAAGCAAAAGCATCCACCGACAGAACAATGGTTGAGTATGTTCTGGACGATTATCACTATGATAGAATTAATTCCACAGCTAAAAAGACACCGAACGCCACTTGCCTAGTCTTTGTGAGTAGCGATTCCGGTGAGGGGTACACATCTGCCGAAGGCGTATTAGGAGATAGGGTTGATTTGAAACTGTGGCATGGAGGTGACAAACTGATCCTCTCTGTTGCCGAAAGGTGTAGCAACACCATTGTCATCATTCACTCCGTAGGCCCCGTCGATATGGAGGTAAGACCCCAAATGATCGGCTTTTTGGGCATCCACTAATGTGAAATAAGGCCTGGATTGAGCATAAGAACGTCACCGCTGTTTTATTGGCACACCTTCCTGGCCAAGAGAGTGGCACAGCGTTACTCGATGTGCTCTATGGGAGCATCAATCCCAGCGGCAGACTTCCTTACACAATAGGAAAATCGCTAGCAGATTACGGCCCCGTAGCACCTATCATGATGCAACCTGGCGGGCCTGTCCCACAGCAAGACTTCTCCGAAGGCCTTTACATCGACTACCGCCACTTCGACAGGAACGGGATAACCCCACGTTTCGAATTCGGCTTCGGACTTTCCTACACTACCTTTGAATTCTCTAACATGGTAATCACTCAAACCAAGGTGCCAACCGAATTCCCGCCAGCCCGGCCGGTTGGCGTCCCCGCACCAGAACTAAACTCCACCCTCCCTCCCTCCTCAGAACTCGGTTTCCCACCGGGCATGAGACGCTTGCGGAAGCACATCTACCCATACCTCGATGACACAAGCATCGTGAAATCATCAAAACCATACCCATACCCATCCGGATACTCCACAACTCCGCATGAACCTTCGCCTGCTGGGGGCGCACAGGGCGGCCATCCAGCGCTCTTCGACACGATCTTCCACGTTACTGTATCTGTTAAGAACACCGGTAGCATTCCCGGCAATGCTGTCCCGCAATTATACATTAGTTACCCCAATGGCACAGGCATAGACTTTCCCGTGCGCTCTTTAAGAGGGTTTGAGAAAGTTGGTGCGGGACCAGGCGAGACGGTGGTTGTCGGGTTTGATATCATGAGGCGAGATCTAAGTTATTGGGATGAGCAGAGGGGGAATTGGAGGATCCCACTTGACAAGGAGGGGAATATCGGGGCTTATGAGATTTTTGTGGGGGATAGTTCGAGAGGGAAGGGCGTTACTGGAAGGACGGAGGTTGTTAAGGTTTGAACGGGGATGTATAACTTCCTTCCTCCTTTCCTTTCTTCTTTCTTTGGTAGCATTAGCGGCTTCGGGCTAGTTGAGCTAGCCCTATGTATCATATAATAAGACTCGAGTACCATACTCTTTCTTCTTTTCGGTCTTTCAGGTTGGGGGTGTGACAGAGCATGGTTAAGGTTTTCCATGAAGAATATGACTACAATAGGGTGTGCTCTACTTGTACAAGAGTTATGTATTTTTATGGGATGTTATGGCTGTTAAAAACGCAAGAGCTTAAACGTGGTATCGATCTTTCTTACCGCTCAATCAATTGTCTGCCGAGATTTTATGCTGCAGACCAGCCGTATGCTTACTGTGCCGATAGCTGGGTTCCCCATTATGTTACAAGCACTATCTCCCCAATACTTCCCCCTGAGGGCCAGCTAGGATGAAGAGATTGTTCAAAAAGACACCTTTGACTTGTACGCGTTGGGTTGTATTTAAATGATATGGGAGCCGCAATCTTGAATTGGTGCGCCCGTTGAAATATCATACTGATTTGAAAGCTCCACTCATTCATCAATGACCACGTAAGCTCGTAGTAACCCAGCTGGTGAGGGACTGAAGTGCCCTACGACGATATAAGTATCGGTCTAGTAGTGCTATTGAGAAAATGACACCAAGGTACAACAATATCATTCACCCTCTGGTCCATCTCTCGAAAAAATTCATGGGAAGATTGCTGTGCAGGCTATCGAGTTCCCCTGACAGTGTGCTAAACCTAAATACCTTTTTACTCTTTATGGACCTTCGCGGGTTATCGCATCGGCAGGTGCACACGGGTACCGGGGTCCCCTACCGTATTCGCACCGACAAGGGGTTGTGAGATATCTCCCCGCCTCCCGAAAAAAGGCGGAAGGTTGAAACTCACGGATGAACGATCACTTGTGGCTTCTCACAGTTCCGGCAGTCCGATCAGCCCCGGCTTATACCACGGCGTTCGCTGCTCGCAGCAATTGGTCTTTGGAGGAGGCCTGCCCGTGAGCATTCTTTGTTCCGCTGTCCTAAGGGTTACATGCGGGATAAGCAGGCAGCTGCAGTAACTTACCGTACAAGTACTAGGGGGTAGGCAAAAGTCGCGCTCACCACCACTACATCTGTATATGGGCTAAACCAGATTGGGAAAATTGAGTGATAGCTTATGAGATGATTTTGCTGGTAGCAAAAGTCATGTACTAGGGTACTAGGGTAAGTAGGGCGACATAGTACAAATGTCTGAGAAGTTCAGAGCTTTTGAGACAATGTTTACTAAGCAGAGGTTTTATAGGGGAAATATGACATACTAGTAAACAACACGGCATCGCCACCCCAAGTTACCCATTTCCTCACGCGTTCGAAATAACATAAAGGTTAAAGGAAGCCGTACCCATAACCCACAAGGCAAAAGACATGAGGAGACAACCTGTGATGATCGCCTTAAAGTTATTACCTTACGTGAAAATGCAGGATGGAGTTGGAGACGAATAGGAGAAGAGCTGAAAATTGATTTTCGTACCTGCCAAAAGGTAAGTTAAGTCATTCACAGAAGTAGACTGGGAAATTGCTAATAACATATAGATATATATGTGGACAAAAGTGAACGGCACACCCTCTAATGCTCTTTGAACAGGCTGTCCACCAATCTTTGTTGGAGCTGAGATTGCACAACTTGTAGTGTTTATTACCCAAGATGCTCGTACACGCTACCTTAGTTGGGAGGAAATTGGAATTGAGATGGGTTATGCCTGCTCACCAAGAATGATCAAGAACGTGGTAGAGAAGCTTGGATATCACAAGCGTATACCACAACAAAAGTTCAATATCCGTCCTGCGAACAAGCCAAAACGCATAGCATGGTGTTGTAAAAGGCTTCATTGGACCCGTGAGGAATGGTGGAGAGTTTTGTGGACCGATGAATCCACACTTTCAACGGCTGGATTTGGATATCAGCCATAGGTAATTTGGCTCCTGCAGGAAGAGTTTCATCCTGACTGTATAGATGAAAGCTTCAAACAGGGAAGGGAGTCTATGATGGCTTGTGGAGGATTTTGTAGAACAGTCAAGTCAGAGCTAGTGTTTATTCCCGGCAAAGCAAAGATGGACTCTGCAGTTTATGTAGAGGTGGTTATGGAGCCTTATCTGATACCTTTTTAGCATCAGTGTTGTTAAGAGTATGGATGGGCACGGGTTATAGAGGATGGGGCACCAGGATACAAGAAGCACGCTAGGACTTATAGAGAGTTAAATGGGGTAGATATGATGTCCTGGCCAGTACAGTCACCAGACCTAAATCTAATAGAAGCCTTATGACTTGACCTGGAGACTGAAATGGGTGAAACTTAGGGCTGGATAGGAAATGTTACGAATTTACAAGCTTGTTTAAGGACGATTTGGGTACAGATTGGAGAGGAGCGATTGGAAGGACTAATATCAAGTATGCCTAATTGCCTACATGCTGTCATTGCAGTCAAAGGAGGTGCAACACTATATTAGCTAGAATTTCCTTTTGTCTTATTTTTTTTTTATATATATATACGTTCTTTATTTCATTGTATTAAGATACTCAACTTTTGGCGTCGCCGAACTTTTTTCCTGCATACAAAAACATACCCCGTAGAGGTGGCTAACAGTCTATTTCTGTTCTAGCTCTTACACATATCCCTGCTTGCTACACCAAAGTGCAGTTACTACTTTTGTGTGTCATCCAACTAACTGCACCCCTGTTAGGAATACCAGAACCCAATACCTAGGAACCGCCCTAAGTAGGGTAACCCCACTCGGAATCGGAATCTCTGGTCTCCAACACCCCCCTCTGGCTCCCTTACAGGGCTCGCGCGTCATTATATATATCAATCTCAGTTGCGTCCTGTGACTATATTACCACAGAATTGAAGGTGTTAGAATAATACCATATACGTCGCCGCCGTCGGTCTGACCGGATCCTGTTCACAGGATATATGAGAAGGGAACTTCGACTAGGTCTGGGAAATGTAACGGAGTGATTCCGTCAACTACTCAGAGAGTTACTGGGCTCCAAAGACATGATACCTGTGGCACGGGCCGTAGGTAATGGGACGATTTCGCACAAAGAGATGGTATCAAATGGTAAAGGATCTCTACTAGAGCCTAATACATTTACATCCACCAGAAGAGTCTAGAACTCTAAAAGACACTACCAAAAAAGCCAAAGAACTTCATAGAGTGTTGCAACTGGGTTTTGGAATACGTCGTAATCATGGGGTGATTGTCACGAACGTGGCTTGGCATAAAAGACATTTTCACGTGACACGTGGTTATGAGTCACAGGTATGCTATTGTTTCATACATATGACTCATTCGGGTCATATGATTTGTTATGTGTGGGATTTGTGATGCTTTCGCACATGGCTCAAATATGAGTCATGGGACGTGCGCCTGGCGAGTATGCCTTGCGAGGATGCCCTGTGGGTAAGCCTTGCGCATATGATTTATGTTTTGCACAAGACCTCATTATGAGATCATGGGTTTCGTGCACATGACTCAGTCGAGTCATATGATTTGTTTATTGTGTTATGATTGGTTTATGAGTTTTTGTACATGACCTTGCTATGAGGTCATGGGTTTTGAGCATGTGATCACTTTGGTCACATGACTAGTTTATTATGATTTGGTTTCGCACATGTGACCACTTTAGGTCACATGACTACGGGTGGGAAGAATACTATATAAGGAGGCTGATGCAGCCGAGGAAGATAGGTTCTTCACGCTTTGTTCTAAGTACTTTTTCTACTTATTTCATTAACAAATATAAAACAACTTTACAATCTTTATCTTTATTGTAATGTAATTGTTATGCTATTGAGGGCTCTTCACGAAGAAGAGTTAGAGAAATCTTACAATAGGCGTTTCCGATAGAAGACAAAGGTCTTGTACTATCGGTAACGTAGTCAGAGGCCTAGCGCTATCGTAAGACGAAGGAAAAAGAAGGAAGAGAAGAGAAGTATCGTTCCCCATCGCCAAGAACTAACCATCTGAGGAGGGATCATTACAGTAATCCTCAATACTACAATGGTTACTGAAACCTATTACCCAGAAAGCAACCAAGGGTTGCCGACCTAGAGATTAATTACCAATCTGGTGGAATAGCTTCCTACGAGTTGATAGGAAGTCATATAGAGAAAATCTATCGGTTGGGTATGGAGTTACAAAGAATCGGAGTCAGACGACCTACGATTGTTGTAATGACGACCACCTTTGCAGATATAGCCGTGGATAAAACTGATCATTTTATCAATGGCGAAGACAATTGGAGCCAACTCAGTTTGACTTAAGAACTAGGCCATAAGTCTAAAGACTCTGCCAATCGGGATATTACTATTGGAGATAGTACATTTTCTAAGAAGAAATATTGTAATTACTGAAGAAGGTGTGATGGTTTTCAGGGTCCACTGGTGTTTGCACCTTGGAAGAAAACTCGATATTGTGAATTACGATTAAAGAAGTACATAGTTGTATGATAAACAGATGTAGTCTGCGAACACTCAGATGCGGAATATAAATATCGAAGTGCCTTCCAAGCTTTAGACATTATCAAGCAACGCAGAAGAGACCTTAATATTATAATATTGTTTTTACGATTCTACCTTACTTTACCTACTTTACTTCGCTCCTAGTAGTCATAAACGAAACGAGCCAAGTTCGAGCCTTCCTAGACAATCTCCATCTACAACAGCAAATCTCGATTAGCATAGACAAACTTGAAGTCTATCAAGTCATCTCTACCTAACAACCCCCTGAGTAGATCTCTTAATATAGATATTTCTGGGACAGTCTGAAACACCAAAATTCTGGGCCAGGCATATCAATCTGAAAAAAAAAAACCCAAATAGGAGACTTGGTACTTACAAAGCACCTAAGTGATATCAAAATCAAGCAATGCCCCAGCGCCCACAGAAACATTATTGCAACATAGTCCAACCTGGATCTGTGTTAAAAGACTAAGTCAAAAATAATGACATAAGAGTTCAATAACTGGGATTCCTACTGGCAGATCGTTGCCTGCTGTTGTGCTAATCGGTCGATATGGGGCTCATCCACTACTGAGTAGATAGGATAGGTATAATAGCTTATCATTTTATCCTAGTTACTAAAGATAAACTGAAAACAGAACAAGAGTATGAGGTCTAATTCATGAAACAAGACTTTTGTGCCTAGTATCATAGCAGCGTAAGCAAAGAGAAATTCCACATCCAGGTCCCAAACCGCCAAACCGAGTTTATATTGCATGAACACCTTTTTGATTCATTTCACGTAGTGTGAACCAGCACTGTACACAACCAACCTTTAACTTTCCTCTTCGAATGAATTGGTGTTCAGTTTGAACTCTACAGGGAGGAGGAAGAGAGGTATTATGTTACAATTTACTGTAACGGAGAGGTGTAGTTTTCCATATGTAATATGTCTTCCGAGGCAAAGAATCCTTCTTGCCATACCGTTCATTTAGCAATTCTGCAAGTCCGAGGTAGAATGACCGTGAGGTATTATTATACTGATAGGGTGATGGTGGAGAGCAAGCAAGGAGGAAGGAATTGACAACAGTCATATCAACTAGCCAATAAAACATAGGAGGCCATTTTCGTAGACATTTCAGTTGAGTGAAATAATAACTGCGGTACTGATTCACAACGTTAACTCCAACCTTGTACCTATTATAGTTACTGGTAATGACTGGAATAGAAACATTTGTGTACTCTCCAGGTCCAAAGACTTAGTGAATTGCGGGCCCATTACTACTCGATATTTGGAGCTTTTTGTGTTCTGTAATAACTCGTTGATCAAGTATGTGAATCGTTGTTAAAAAGTGAACTGAGCTATTATCCTGCCACTATATACCCAAGACCTTGCCCTCATATCCAACTGGACCTCCAGAATTCTTGTTCCAAGGATTTGATTTTCAGTTGTCTTAGAGTTCAGGTGGAAATGCCCCAGCATTTACATGAGCTGTTCTACACCCCCCAATACCCATATCATGAAGTTTTGTAAGAAGAGTCAGCGAGGGAAAATAGTTATCCATATAAATATTGAAATGGAACTCTGAACTAAGTGGAAGGGAGGAGGCCAGCTGAAAAACTGTTGAACTAGTAGGAGTAAGATCTTCTTGAAGAACTAAGTCGGTAATTGAACTTGTCCATATTGTAAAAATCCAGCTATATGTATAGCCAATATCACAAAGTGTGAATACCTTGTAGCCTTCTGTGATTGGCTTGCTTGGTATGTGGTATGTATGGTGACTATATCCACCAAATCAAATCATCATTTCACCCATGGTCATGTTTGATACTAGGAGGTAGTATTGCTGATACCGAGTTTGAATCATTGTAATGAGAGGTTCTAACTTCTCAAACCACCCAGAACAGGTGAGTTGCAATACTAGATCTGAGATATACACATATCGTTTAATCTGGGAAAAGTGTTTGAAAGACATCACTCAAAATGTTGAGTTCGCATTCTCTCTCCTATCCTAAAATGTCTTCAGACTAAGTCCACCTCCCTTTTTTTGCTCCCATATGAATTATTAGAGCCAAAAAGAGCCTAATCTCATAGCCAGTTACTTTCCTCTATGCTTGGCCAAATGGCCTTCCAGCTTCTTACTCTTTTCCTGTACCCTTTTCCTTCGCATACTGGTTTGTCCCTACCATAAGTACATCGATCACGCTATCGTCCCAAAATAACTTGAATATTCATAGTGGATCTGCCTTACTGTTCCCCCAAGGCAATAATGGTTGACAAAAGTGATCATGATGGGAAAAAGTGGGGCATATGGTTTCTGGATAGCTTGAATGCCTGATGTAGATTTGTGTACTTTTGCAAGCTTTTAGGATTGTACTTTTGGAGCTCTTGGTTTTCTTAGTATGGGCAAATTAGAAGAAAGATCAGAAAGAGGTTCTTGTACTTGTGCAAATCTCAACATTGTAGGTATTTCACAATAGTTGAACATCAAAGTTATATCTGACAGGTAACATTGCAATATTGCCCTCTAGCTAATCCTTTTGTGGTCTAGTATTTCTTATAATAGACATTGTATGCTTGGTCTTAAATATTACTGTTTTAGACCACCCAAGGGATAAGAATTAAATAGAGATTAAGACTATTTAGTTATAGCAAGTGATATCTAGTAATTGCGATTATGAATATGAGAACTTGAATACAGATCATACTATATACAGAATATTGATCTAGTATTTTGTAGTTCTCCCCTCTGTATCAAGAATAGCTTGTAGCCATTCTGGCATACTACTAATAAGACTTTTAAGTCTTTCTCCTAGGATTGCATTCCACACAGCTGTTAAAGCAGCTTTAAGGGTTGCAATATCTCTTATCCTTCTCCAAGTTTCCTCCAGCTCATTTTTCAAATCTAGCTATAAATTTTCAATTAGGTTTAGATCTGGTGACTGAGCAGGCTAATGAGTTGTTTCTATCTCATTAAGGTTATGATACTAGATAGAGTAACCTTTGTGCCCTGGTGTCCCATCTTCAACTACTGTAACCTATCTATATTGTTCATAACAGCAATGCTAAAATAGAACTAAATGGGGATGAATTATTTTTATTACATAGAAGGCAGAGTCTACCTTTGCCTTACATGAAACAAAAACAAGCTTGGACTTTGAGGTTCCATAAAAACCCCCCTAAACCATCTTGATTTGATATATGGACATAAAGATTTCATTGAAGAAGTCAACATGATACTCCTCGGTAGCCTTTCTCATTACCTAAGGCCTGTTCCTAAAACCTGCAATTGAAAAAAATGACTTGTCAGTCCATAAAATATGGGACCAATTCTCATACATCCAATCTAGACATTTGTGACATCATGCAACATACAGAGACTTGTTAGCTGGGTGAATAGCAAATTTATATGGAGGTACTCACCAGTGATAGTCCAAGAACTCCATAACACGCTTTACAGTCTCCGGGCTGTAAGCATAACTCATCTTCTCATAGATTCCCTCCCTGCTAAGATGTCAGGTCCTAGTATCTTGGATTACAAATACCCATAATCGACTCTTTTTAGCATCCTTGAATACTGGAGGCTGGCCAGAACATCAATGGTTTGAAGGTATATTGTTCTTCATAGTAAATTTATATATCTTTATCTCTGATATTAGCTAACTTGAACCCAGTTGTTTTTAGAAAAAAATATCTCAATTACTCTTTGGCAAATTCTTCAATAAATATTCAATTCTTACCCAATTCTTAACCAATTCCATCCAGCATAATTATGGAGAGTAATGATCTTGATATGCTCATCACATGTTATTTCACAGTGTCAAACATCTTGCGGGTTTTGCTTACAAGTATCAGTTTGCTTTATGATACTATAGGATGATATTGGAGTTTGTGGAACTTTAGCAGAATTGGATGTGTTGTTTATCACAGTTTACTTTTGACTCACCGGGTGCAGTAATAGGGGTATTGTTACTGGAGACGGTTGGCTGAATGTGGCATATTTTTAGAATTGAAAACTTGTATTACTGCATCTGAAATTTCCCTGTACCTATATACATTCAAATTTGCTTGAGCAATGGTATGAGAGCTACCTTGTACTTGTACTGTAGCTGTACTGTATCACTACAAAACCCCTTATTTCATGCTGCACAGTACAAGTACATGGGTTTAGGAGTATTTCATATGTAGTAACACAAGCTCTCAATTCTGGAACTATGCCGCATTCAGCCAATCCCTCCAGTAACAATACCACTATTGCTGCACTCAGTCAGTCAAAAGTTTACTGTGATAAACAACATATCCAATTCTGCTAAAGTTCCACAAACTCCAATATTATCCTATAGTATTATGAAGTAAACTAGCACTCATGAGCAAATCCTGTAAGATGTTTGACACTGTGAAATACCATGTGATGAATGTATCAAGATGATTGTTCTCTATGATCCTGCTGGATGGAATTGGTCAAGAATTCGGCGAGAATTGAATGTTGATTGAAGAACCTGCTGAAGAGTAAGTAAGATATTTCTTTTTAAAAAAAGAATAGATTCAAGTTAGCTAATATCAGAAATAAAGATATATAAACATGTTAAGAAGGACAATATACCTTCAAACTGTAGACATTCTAGCTGGCCTCTAGTATTCAATAATACTGAAAAGGAGCAGTTAGGAGCATTTGTAACCTAAGATACTAGGACATGACCTTTTAGCTGGGAGGGAATCTATGAGGAGATGGGTTATACTTACGGCTCGGATACTGTAAAGCATGTTATGAAGTCCTTGGACTTTCACAGATGAGTACCTCAGTATAAATTTACTATCCACCCAGCAAATAAGCCTCTGCATATTGCATGGTGTCACAAATATCCAGATTGAATATATGAGAATTAGTTCTATGTTTTATGGACTGATAAGTCCTCTTTTTCAGTTGCTGGTTTTGGGAATAGGCCTTGGATAATGAGAAAGGCTATCAAGAAGTATTAAATTGACTTCCTCAATGAAATCTTTGAGTCTAGACATTAAACTAAGATGGTTTGGAGGGGTTTCTGTAAAACCTCGAAGTCCAAGCTTGTTTTTGTTTCATGTAAGGCAAAGGTAGACTCTGCCTTCTATGTAACAAAAATAAAGTATTTTCATTTCGTACATTTTTAGCATTACTACTGTGAACAATATGGATAGATTACAGTAGTTGAGGGTGGGACACCTGGGTACAAAGGTTACTCTATCCAGTATTGTAACCTTAATGAAATGGAAACAACTTGTTGGCCTGCTCAGTCACCAGATCTAAACCTAATTGAAAATTTATAGTTAGATTTGAAAAATGAGCTGGAGGAAACTTGGAGAAGGATAAGAGATATTATAACTCTTGAAGCTACTTTAACAGCTGTTTGGAATGCAATCCCAGGAGAAAGACTTGAAAGCCTTATTAGGAGTATGCCAAAACAGCTGCAAGCCATTCTTGATGCAGAGGGGAGAGTTACAAAATACTAGATCAATATTCTGTATATAGTATGATCTGTATTCAAGTTCTCATATTCATAATCACAATCACTAGATATCACTCCACTATACCCAATAGTCTTAATTCTT
>NW_003298909.1:95029-97240 GCF_000151645.1 Tuber melanosporum
TATCATCCTTGAAAGCCAGAAAAGCGAACTAGTCAAAGTAGGGTAACAAAAACCTATCTTTTTTACGGACTCGTACTGATACCTTTAGTCACTAGCGAGGTCAGGTCATGCCCGTTGAAGACTACATAACTGATATCATACTAAGTGTAGTACTGCTAGTAGTACTCGTACAGTATGGCACAGTGGTCCTTCCGTGATCGAACATGGAGGAATAACTTTATATTTGTCCATTAGCTTGTGTTTCTGGGCACCATTAGGAAATAGGATTTGGTCTGTTCGGCCCCTTCGAATTCCCACTCGTATCATAGCTTGTCCTTTGCGTCAATAATTTCGTTCATTCAAATTTGCAGCCCCTGCGTTTTGCTACGGTAGTCCATGAATGGCGAAGGTACTGTACAAGTGCACCAGCTCACCACTTATCAAGTGCTCGAGCGAAAAACGGCGTTTTCAAGAAAGAGCAATTATTCGGTTGTTGCCGGACTGGCGGCATTGGTCATATGTGATACCGGTATCACCTCACCCATCCATGCTCATGCATACCGAGAGACTTGCCAAGCAGCCACTGCTCCAAATTTCTCATCCAATCGCATTGCGGATAACGAACGCTGTGTTGTAACCTGTGCAGTACCTACAAGTATGAGTACGATTGAAGGAATCAATTTGAAAAACATAACTTGTGGCCTGTACTCGGCATTGAGTCAGCATTGAGCTCTCAAGCGGTGCGTGATGTGTTGATCACTCTGACCGCCATGGGGTAGAATTTGATAGTGGACGGCTACGGTTCTGGTAATAGGATAGGGTGAGCAACCATGGATCCGAGGGTTCGATTCTCCCTCCTTTGCTGTTCATTCCTGTTTTACGGCACGACCATTCTAAATTGTACTCGTACTTGTGCACGAGTATTCGGATGTCTGCCGATTTTGCACCCAAGAAACGGGTGGCGGTGATTGCTCCCGCCGCTACGAGTAATGCCTAGATGTCTTACTGTTGGGTGAGATAGCCCGACTCGGAAGCACTTCTCAGTTCCTGAGATTCCGGTTGCTGCACCCCACAGGTGGGCAGTTAATCAACCACGAGGCATCATGTATTGCCTGTTGAGTGAGAGCATTCAACCTTCGGTTTAGGAGTGTGTTTCCGGTGCTAAGCTTCGAGTCGATCTGTCAGCTTTGTATGCCCAAAGGCGTTACACTTACCGATATCTTTTGACTTGGGGGGTCTGGAGCTGGGGGAGAACGGTTGGGACCCTAGTTAAAGGTTTCTTTACGCTGGGGTTGAACGCCTCTAAAAAAACTAAATAGCGTGGTAAATCGATGGAAAGAGGAGAGCAGGCCGGTAGCCGGTCGTATTAAATGTGGGGTCCTGTGGCGCTGCACCCCGAGGGGGGCCTCTTTTATGATAGGATACACGAATTACGAGTGGGGTTGGTTTTGGAGAACTAAGACAGGTCCAAAAAGAGACCGACGGATGGTGCCGACACTGAAAATGAATTGGCTGCTAGTATTTTCAACCGGCAAGGGTTGAGTCGATCCTGGAGCTATGGTATATAAGCTCATATCCATCCTGAGGATGCGATTGACAGGGCTCCGTCTACTCTCGTCCCAGAGTTCTCATTTCTCATTATAGGCATGTTTCTTCTAGATCCTTATCGCCAGGCCACCATTGCAGCCTGCGCTGCGTTTCTTACCCAACAAGTGCTCTCCCCCATCCCCGAAGTCTCAACAACGAAATCGATCCTCTTCTACACTATCGCGAATGGCCTTTTGGTTCTTGCGCTGAAGAGAGCGGGGAACTGTATGTTGCATCTCCTTATCCGCGTATCCTTAATTAACATTAGCTATCTCACGAGCTTGGCATTTTTCACAATCGTACATCGCCTCTACTTCCACCCTCTTAGAAAGTTCCCTGGTAGTAAAGTTGCGCGCTTGTCAAAGCTATATGAAGCCTGGCTCAATTACAATGGCATGAATGGCCGGGTAGTGCGGGATCTATGTCGGAAACACGGAGACTTTATACGAACCGGGCCCAATGAACTTGCTATCAACAATGTGGAAGCGGTAGAAATTATCTGGGGGAGGACTCAGCCTAGGTCCAGAGGCCCTTTCTGGGAGTTTGCAAACTTTATAGGGGAAAGGCACTTAGTTAGCCAGAGAGATAAAGCCATACACGCTTCCGGGAGAGGCATCCACATCCGGAGGACTTACTCAGATACCT
>NW_003298909.1:97410-122079 GCF_000151645.1 Tuber melanosporum
TCTCACGGTACTCTACTTTATTTTATTTTTAGCCCCCGGGTAGAATATCATGTCGATAAGATGATTTCGATTCTCGAGAAGCTCAAGGGCGAAGAGACTAACTCCGTGAATATTTATGACAATATGGCTTTTGATGTGTAAGTTCCCCATGGTTGCGGTATGTTGCTTTGGGTATTGTGCTAACAGCTGGGTAGCATGGCAGATCTTGGATTTGGCCAGAAGCCGGAAGAATCGATGCAGAGTGGAGCTGGCGATCCCTCATATATGGACTTTTTGCACGGTTGGATGCGTGCCTCCACTGTAAGATTCAACCTCTATGCTCCAAAGGAAACACTGTGGGAAAGGGTTTTTGACTAACCCCGTTAGGTCCTAACTTCGTTAAGAAACCTATGTTGGCTTCCCAATCCACAGCCTCCCTACTCCAACTAACCGAATATGACAGGTGAACTCGGGGCTTATATTCCCCAAGACTCTGAAAGCAAAGAGTTCAATAAGTTGGGCGAGAAGATGCTCGGGGCCCGGCAGAGAATGGGAAAATTCCGTCAAGATATATTCACTCACCTCCTCAACGAAGACAAAGAGAGTGGCGTGAACTTCACTCAGGCCCAGCTTCTGACAAACGCCCAGATGCTGATGGTAGCAGGCTCAGGTCTGTAGTCAAATACTACTTCGCAAATTACCCTCCATATATGAGATCAAACCTGCTAAAATATCCGCTAGACACAACATCCGTAACTCTTACGTGCCTATTCAGGCTTCTTTCCATGCACCCGGAGAAGCAGCAGAAACTGTACGAGGAAATTATCGAGGCCTTCCCCAACGGCGAAACCCCCACATGTGCTACCACAGCAGCCCTTCCATTCCTTAACGGCGCAGTGCAAGAATCCCTACGTATGTGGCCGGCTGCGCCATCGGGTCCTCAAGCTACTACCCCGCCAAGCGGATATACCATCGCAGGCACATTCGTCCCCGGAAACGTGGAGGTTCGAATCCCTCACATGACGATGCTGTCCGGTTAGTCCCCCTTCCTTCCACTCATACATCGAAAGGTATTCCAGGTCTAACAACAACTAGACCCAAGATACTTTCCCCGACCCGATGAATTCCTTCCGGAGAGGTGGACACCCGAAATGCCGGAGCTGGTTCAGGATAAAAGAGCCTTTATTGCTTTTGGATTGTATGTCCTCCCCACCTTCCATACACACTAATACCTAATGAGCGACATAACAGTGGTGCGCACTCATGTATCGGACGTCCTCTCGCAATGAACGAAATGCGAACCGCCACGGCGAGGGTTATTCAGAGGTTCCAAGTCCAACTTGGCGAGTCTTACGATGATAAGGTGTTCCGGGATGAGTGGAAGGATTACTTCACTGTAAAGTTGGGGCCTTGTCCGCTTAAGTTTGTGCCCAGGAAGATGTGAGATGGGATTTGGAGATTGAAATGTTTCCTCCTGCTGGCTAGGAGTAGTCTAATGCAATGTGAGGTTGGAGAAATATCCTCTCATTACCGTGTCATGGAAAGTCGAGGCGCATTAGGGATAGAAGGCACGAAGTTAAAACACTTGACTTGTCCCTCCATACCACGTATTATTTCTTTCTCAAAAATTCTAAATGGATCGCGAGGACAAGGGAAGAGACGATCCAAGTATTTGGATAGAATGCACTACCACCACCACCCCCGATCACACGAGAACATAAAACTCCTCACGAACCGTCCCCTCACCGCACAACCCATCCCTACCGGGAATCATCCCCCCTTCTAAATCATTATTCCCCACAGCAGCTCTTCCCATACAACAAAACAAAGCAACATCTAAAAACACCAATCTCCCAGCGACCGCGCCCCGCAGGCCAGGCTTCCCAAGATCCGACCAACCAACCAACAAACCAGTAACGGCCGCACAACCCAAAAGTTTGGACGGCAAGTAGTAAGCAGTCTAGAGAACTCGAGCATTGTGCCACTCTACTCCAAATATTGATAAAAGCACCGCTGTATCCTGGAAAGCTTCTTCCACGCTTGGAGAGGGAATACCTTTCCTTTCTCTCTCTTTTCTCTCCCGGTTATTTAAGCTACCGGTACTCGGGGGGACCGTTAGACGCTCGTGGTATTTTTCCCATTTCACCGCTATCTCGGCCCGTCACAAGTACTCGTACATACAGGTATCCGGTTACACTAGAGAAGGGGCGGTTGCGAGTGATTCCCTGTGATAATATGTATCTGGCTGGTTTCAGGTGCGGCATATGCTGATACCGGTATCGTATAATATGACTTGTTCTTTACGAATCGTGCAATGGAATGTGGGGGGGGGGGTGGGCAGGGGTTATACGAGTGGAAAGGGATTGTGTCCTACCGTAATCAATCGCTCGAGGGTTCACGCCGCGGACCCTGGGGTGCTGTATGATACCGAATGGCAGAATTCGCCGAGAATTTCTAGTAAGAGCTTGCTGAATATCCAGAGGGAGCAGTACAAATCTAATTGAGCTTACATCCTATCTATCGGTTTGACTGACTGACGCCCCGCCCCATCCGCCTCACAAAGGTAAATTAAGATAACTCCCCAAAGCCGAACCCGACTATAAAAGAAATAGTGAAGCAAAAAGAAGGTAAAAAAAAAACATCATGGTACAATTCTCCCTTTCCTCACCACCTACTTCTTCCTCCCAATGAGCTCCAACCCACCCATATACCCTCTCAAAACCTCCGGCACAACAACCCCGCCCCTCTCCTCCGACCACCCATTCTCCAAGATCGCCATAAGAACCCTAGGCACCGCCACCCCCGTCCCGTTCAGCGTCCACGGGAACTCGGACTTGACTCCGCCGGCAGCACCCGGCTTGGCTATCTTGACACGGGTGTTCAGCCGACGACTCTGGTAATCGGTGCAGTTGCTCAGACTGCTGATTTCGCCCCAGGGGTCCTTGGCCTCGCGCGAGGGCATATAGGCTTCGATGTCGATCTTGCGGCTGGCGGAGGCGCCCAGGTCTGTTGTCGGCATTTCCAAAATGCGCGCGTGGAGGCCGAGAGAGGAGATTATCGATTTTTGGAGGTCGAGCATTTCTTCAAAGAGGGAAGCAGAGGTTATGATCTTGTTGGTGGGTTTCATGATGGGTGGGGCTTCCTCAATGGTAGTAGTGGTGGTGGAAGCAGGTCCAGAATTCCCCGTAGCTACAGTGGCGGTGATGGGTTCGCTATTGGGGGTGGAGAACTCTTCTTGTCCGGGTGGCCCCCAGGCGAATAGCTCTACTTTTGTAAATTCATGGACTCGGAAGAGGCCTTTGCTCTCTGCCCCCCGCGCTCCTGCTTCCGCTCTATAAGCTCTCCCGACTCCTACCAATTTCACCGGGAGTTGGTCTTCCGCAAAGGTTTTGTTTGCGTACATCCCAGCTAATGGGATCTCGGCCGTCCCCGCAAGGCAGTGTTCAATTTTCCCCTCTGCCCCGTCAAGTGTGTATATCTGCTGCTCACCATGCTGATCTCTCGGACGAAATCCGCATGCCGCAGCCATATGCGAATATACAATATTCGGAGGAGTAACCAACTTCCACCCCCTCTTCATTGCGAACGAAAGTGCATAATTGACTAATGCCTGCTCCAACAGCACTGCTTCGTTAAGCAGATAATACCACCCCCACCCAGAAACCGTCCCCGCAGCCGAAAAGTCCAACAAACCCAACTCCGCGCCAATCTGGATATGCGAAATCCGAGGACCGGTTCGCTGCGATGGGGGGGCAAGTTCGGGGTTGATGTACCCGAGGAGTTTCGGCTCAGTCCCGATCGGCGACTCCTTGTGCGTCCAGTTAGGTAATTGAATAGCAAGACTCTTCATCTCGTTCTCCAAAACTCTCTCCCTCTCCTCCACCTCCGATATTTTAGCCTTTACGTCCTTCGCCTCAGCCAATAGACTCTTCTTCGCTTCCTGTCCCTCGGCGGCAACCTCCGTCTTATCTCCCCCGCCGTGCGGGCCACGCGCGAGCGGATTCCTAGAACGCAATTGCGCCGAGAGCGTATTCTGACGTTCCTTGTCCCCCCTCAACCCCTTCTGCAGTCCTATCCACTCTCCATGAAGAGCAATTATCCGCTCGGGCGCATCCGCGAGCGAGGGGTAATTCCGGTTCAGGCAGTTCTGGCGATGGTACTCTGGGAACTCGCGAATTGACTTGACACTTATTGTTGGCTTGGGAGCCGACGGTGGAGGTTGGAGGTCAGGTTTTATGGAAAAACAACGGGATCTGCGCATTGGGCGGGGGCGGCAGTTGGAACAGACCCACGCCGTTGAGGAGGCTCCAGGACGGTAAATGAATAGGTTACGGGCCATTGTATATGCAATTGAGTCGTGAAGGGTCAATTGGGGGTGTGACGATGGATGTGGGGTGTTTCGGAGAGAAGAGCTTGTTGACCGTGGGGGGTTACCCGGTTAGAGGTGTGGCGTCATAACATGGCGCGGGAGTGTCATATCATACTCGAGTGCCGGCAAATTTATTCCGCAGCCAATTATGATATCATAGCCTACCGGTACTCGTAATGTCGAAGCGTTTTTAGAAAAGACTGCTATTGCATACCCCCAAAAATTGGCCATTCTGCTTGGATCTTGGTGGTATGCAATAGCAGTCCTTTTTAAAAACGCTTCGACACTACGAAAGTAGACTACAGTAAATTAACATAACCCGCGGTGAGCCGAAACACATAGTGTCGCGAAACAAGTGTCTTGGAGTGAAAACAAAAAACTGGTTTTCAGGATGATTTAGCTATTAGAGGAAATGATCATCAACGGAGAGATTTATATACAAGAAAAGACCTTGGGTATCTACTAGCTAGTAAACAAACTATTCTACCAATTCCTCTTTCACAATGTCTTCCAATAAGCAAAGTTTTACCACCAAGGAATGCATTGAACTTGCCTTGGACAACCTAAACTGTGCACATTTGTTAGGAATACCAGGATCTGATACCTAGGAACCACTCTAAGTAGGGTAACCCCACTCGGAACTGGAATCTCTGTTCTCCAGCACATCCCTCCAGCCCTGTTATAGGGCCTGCACATCATCACATATATCTATCTTAGTATTGTCCTGTGACTATAATGCCACAGAATTGAAGGTGTCAGAATAACACTATATACATCACTACCATCTGTCCAACAGGATTCTGTTCACAGGATACAAGGGTCAGGAGAAGAAAAGTGATTTGTGATGTATATGTATATTTTATCGGCGAGGTAAGAAAACAAGAAAACTTTGCAGAAAAAAAGGTAATTAAAGAATAGTCTAAAAACAAGAATAAAAGTAAGTGAAATACTATGATGAAAGATGACATATGAAAAGTTGGCAAAGCGAACTGGAAATAATTTACTTTAATGTTATACAAGATATATAGTAGACAGTGAGTATGATAAAGAAGGCAATATAGCAAAATCTTCAAGTTATATCATGAGAGTATCTTTATTCAAATCAAGCTTCATATCTCATGGCACCAATCACTTGAAGTCTAAGCTATGCTCTTTCAATGAACCTCTCAGTTCCTAGCAGCAGATAGTATTCTACCCACCATATTCAAGTACTTCCATCTGATCGGTCATTTTCTTCCTACCCATCTACACTATCAGAGTCCAATATAAATAGCCCTTCCCCAACTCTACAAAATATTCCTACTTTCAACCCTACGATAGCTTCTTTCAATACTATCTCTGCGCCATTTGAACAAATCACTCCTCCCAGTTATATCCATACCCTAGGGAGTTTAGCAACTACTGCCCTAAAGACCCTGCATCAAAGTGGTGCTCAGATTTCATAAAATCTAAGGACTCAGGTTTGCACTTTGCACTATGTCGGCCTTTGAAGCTACTGGCGTATAGCAGCTACAACTAGTCTATCACTGACAAGTGTTTACCGAATTGCCCATCCTATTCGAACCCAACAGAAACTTTCTCACAATAGTGGCCACCACTGGCTGCTCTCTTCTCCTGCCCGCAAACAAATTATTATGCTTACAACCTCTTCTGCAATTAACCGCCACAACCCACTTTCTGAGATTGTCTTCCTTGCTGGCATTAAAGCCAGTTCACAAAGACTTCAATGATCGTTAGCACTTGAAGGCTATAATTGCCGAGTAGCTCAGAAAAAACCTTGGTTATCCCCTAAGAATAAAATTGTAAGTCTTCTGCTCTTTAACTCCTTATACACAAATTAAATATTTGAACTAATTGACATTGATATCTATATTGCAATCACAGCTTTTGGTTGTCACACCCTCCCAATTATTAGTTTGCATCTGAGTATTCTTAAACTTGTCTTTTTTTTCCCCCTTTGAACAGTTACGCTGCCTGTTAAACTTGTGATTTGACTTGCCTTTTGGGATTATTATCTTTTTGGCTTTCTTTTCTACACTTTCTCCCGCTATATCTACACACTTCTTTCTTATTTTCTTTCTAATTCTTCCTCCGGTTACTCCCGCCCCTCTCATTATCCTGCTCCTTCTTCCTTCCTACTCTAAAAACTCGAATATAGGAGTGTTGTGCTATGTCATTGAAATCCTCTCTCTGGGAGAGACGTAGGTAAGTCACCGCAAACTCAGACTTAAGCTGCGGCGAAAGAAAGAAAAATATATAGTGCCTGACTACTAGAGGCAATTACAACGACATACCACACAACTCTTGTATTCGAGTTTTTACAATATTTCCTGCCTGCCACCTCCCCATTCTCCTAGCATCTTAACCTTTCCCCCCTTTGTACCTTTTTGTCTCTGCTGCCTTCCTCCATCCTCCTCATCTGTCTCTTAGGGCTTGTTTGGCAATAACCGTTCTCGCCAGGTCCGGTACCTTATACAAGGTAACCATTTCTGACCGTTACAAAACGGAAAGACAACTGTTTTTATATGCGAAAACTGTTGTGAAGCAGTATAATTGGCCAACTGGGTGCTTTCGCCAAACAGGCTCTTAGAGCCTATTTGGAGGGACCCAAAGGCAGGTCAGCCATTCTGTTCTTCAATAGTTTTCGCATATAAAAAAGTTGTGCTTTTATTTTGAAACACTCAAAAATGGTTCCTATTTATCAGGGAACTGAACGGAATGATTATTGCCAAACAGGTTCCTAATGGCTGTTTGGATTCTACTAGTACAGTTCCATTCTGGCCCCGATCCAAGTGGCTGTTTCTTTTGAGTTTCGAAATGGAGAGAAATCACCTTTTACAGCAGAAACAGTCACTCAAAGGAGCCGTCCTATTTTTGCCTAACCCGCTCTTATGGACTGTTTGGCAAGAATTGGACCGTTCCATTAGACAACTACTTCTGCTGTAAAAAGAGTCTTTTCTCTGTTTCGAAACAGAAGAGAGAGAGCCGGTTGTATGTGAGAACGGAATGGAACTATTGAATCTAACAGACTCTTAGTCTTTTCATTTATTTTGTATTTTGTATTTTGTATTCAGTTAAAGTTGGAACACCTTGGGTCGCCTTTCTGCTCATTTTTATTTTTTCTTTCCTACTATCTTCAAATTCTTTTTCATGCTTCTTACTTTGTTTAAATTTAAATTTTTTGGTACTTTTCTATATTATTAAAATCCTAATTGGTATAAGTATGTATATAAATGTATGTAGATTCTATTGCATATTTGTTTATTTTTTTATAACTTGAGGTTTTGCTTTAATTCAGAATTCTGGGTTATAGAGAGGAAAAGAATACTAATATTGATTATTTACAGGCACGAAAGGAATGGACAGACTAGTTTCGCACCTGAAGGGTTGGTAATTGGAAGAAGGTTATCTGGACAGATGACTGTGCATTTAATGTTGGTGGTTCCCCAAGTCGAGTATATATTACCTGCCAGCCTGGGGAGGAATACGAGAAAAGTTGCCTAGTCCCACGCTTCCAAAATCTTGAAACCATCCATGTCTGAGGGTGTTTCTTTGGATATCAAAAAGGACCTTTAGTCATTTGGGACCATGAAACTATGGAGAATACAATCAAGTTTCCTGGTTTCTGTACACATATTGTATCTCATCTTGAAAGGTTTTGAAATGACATGTCACGTACCAGTGATAACTATGTTTATATCCAGCAAGATGACGCATCTCCTCATTGTTCCAAATATTCAAAATATGTCTACGAAGAAAAAGGTCTCTTTAACTCACTACTTCTGTGGACTGCTTGTTCACTTGATATCAATCTAATCCAAGACGTTTGACACCTTATCAGGAGTCGGATTAATCATCAGATTCTCTGTCCTCAAACTAACTACCATCTGTGTAGGGTAATAATTGATGAATAGGCAAGGATTAACAAGCACAATTTGAAGTGTCTAATTCAGGGAATGCCTGAGTGAGTTACTGCTGTATATGCCACAACAGTAGGCATACTAGATATTATTATCAGAACAGGTTTGTTTTTTTCATTCTCTTTATCTTTTTCTTTTTCTTTTATTTATCACCTTCTTTCTACTCTTATTCATTTCGTATTGTTTTTATTTATCTTTGCTTATTTTACATTATATCACTCATTTATTGTTAATGCTTACTTGTCAGTTTACAATCTTTCTTATTACTTTTCTCTTTTTTATTTTTTGTTTATTCTTATTATACATATTCCAGACATGTATAACCTGAAGATTGGAGTTTGAATTTCATAAAACTGTCCAGAGGCATACAGAAAAATAAAAACTACACAAAGTTTTCATTCCTGTGTTCACATTTCTCATTCTAGGACCAAAGATTATCTACTATTACTCATTTGTAAGAATTATTTTTGTTGGTTTATAATATTATTTTTTCATATTGCTCTTATGGAATTTTAGCTAAATAACTATACCCCTCATGAGATTTCCTATCCTTTCTCCCTTTCATATAATACCATGATAATATTATATTGAACTTTTATTTTTCATAATACATTTACCTTTATTTTACCAATTCTAGGTACCTATGTGACGGGTTACTGTGTACCACTTATAGTTTTAGAAACTCTATATACCATACCAATCTTTTATCCCTGACCCTTATATAGGAGAGGAGACCTTCAGTTAGGTCAGGGAAGTAGAATAGAGCAGATCCATCAACTACTCAGAGAGTTACTAGTCTTCAAAGATATAACATCTTTGGTATGGGCCATAAGTGACAGGATGATTTCATACAAGGATATAATATTGAATGTTAGAGAATCTCTACCAAGAACCAACACAGTCTCATCCATCCTACAATAATTAGAAGAGTTTAGAACTCCTAGGAAGCACTACTGAAGAAGACAATGGACTTCTCAGAGTATTACAACTAGGTCAAGGAATGCATCATCGTTTTGGGAATGATTATCAATACCAAATAACAACTAGAGCCTTGTTACCAAAGACAATTTGGAGTTACTGATAGAGGGATCATCCACTAATCTGGTAGAATAGCTTCCTGTAAATTAGTGAGAAGTCATCTGGAGGATATCTGTCGGTTGGATCAGTTGTTATAGAGGTTTAAAGTCAGCGATGTAGGAAGGTTGCACCTATGACTACTCCTGCAGACATGACCCACAGATGAAAGTGATCATTTCATCAATAGGAGAGACAATTGGGGCCAAAACAGTTTGACTTGAATATTAGGCCATAAGTCTAAGAACTCCGAAGATCAGATAATTACTATTAGAAACAGTGCAGTTCTCCACGTGGAAAAAAATAGTAAATTACCAAAAAAGGTTTGATGGCTTTCAGAGCCTCCCAGTGTTTATACTTTTGTAGAATATCCAACTTTGAGGGAAATAGTTTGAGGTTTATGTAATTTGTATAAGAGATAGATGTAGTCTACAAATACTCAGATGTGGAATACAAAGATCAAAGTACTTCTCAAGCTTTTAGACATCATCAAGTAATAGAGAAGAGACTTTAACAATATAATAGTGTTCTTCCGATTCTATACCACTTTACCTTGCTCTTAGTAGTCATAAATGAAACAAGTAAACTTTTGAGCCTTCTTAGAGAGATCTCTGTCTACAGAAATAAATCTCAACTAGCTTAGACAACTCTGAGTCTTTACAGTTTGTCTCTGCCTAACATTATATTTTTAGATCAGTTAGGAATACCGAGATCAGATACCTAGGAAATAACCTATATAGGGTAATATCACTCAAAATTGAAATCTCCAGTCTCTAACAACCCATCCGGCCCTCTTATAAGACCCACATATTACCATTCTTATTGATCATAGTTGTATCCTGTGACTATAATACTACAGGAGTGAAGGTATCAGAATAATACCCAATATGAGTTTGGTTGGTATGACATAAGCTGTAATGATCCTACTCCTCTATACTTAGTTCTTCAATAAATAACGACCTTACCTCTTCAATTTCCCTGATACCTTGATAGCTCAAAGAGTTCCTATCATCACTATCACTTCTGATAACGAAAATAATGTCATACTCATATTACCTCTTGTAAGCGAGATTGCTTTTTCAAGTAGTGTTATGCAAAGGGTATGTAAAGTATTGATTTGTTTTGGTAGTATAGGAAAGAACTTAAGTGGTAGCATGAGGAGTCTATATCAGAGATCCTTTTTTTTTTTTTTTTTTTATAATCATTTAGTTACTTGTTTAAGGTACAAGAACATCGCATGCAGTGCTAGCTATGGCGTTAAGAAAACTCCTCCACCCCGGACCAAGAAAAAACCTGTACCCCCAATACCCTCTGGTATGGGCCCAACCGTCCACACTCCAAGGGCGATCAACTCAGGTACCCAGCCCACAGGCCTCGTGACTTGAACATGAAAGGCTCTCACCTAGAAGCCAACCAAAAGCCCAAGAAGATTCCTCACCTGAAAGAAAACCCCATCCACTAACTACACGTAGCCAACAGGAAGGAAACCAAACAAGCTAGGCAGGAAAGCATAAGGAAAAACTCTATCCCGTGAACTACTATACCCGTAAGGGCTACAAAGAAAAATAACAACTACCCACCGTACCACTAGATTTGCCGTTTTTAAAGAACCACCCCCAAAGTGGGCAGCCAGTGAAGAGCCCCAAGTCTGAGCGCCCCCAACCAGCTAAGCCACAGAAGTAGTGCAATATCATGGCCTGCCAATCGAGAACAGAGGCCACTGTACTAGGCCTAAAGAGTGGATATTTGGCAGAGGGGATGCTGCCCAGTAGTAGGATGTCAGCCAAAGATCGACTATGGGCAGGCAGCAGGCCGAAACCCCAGAACACCACGTGGCAGAGGGAGGAGGTAGTTGGGTACCAGCCAAGGAGGGAAGGCAGTAGGTTGCGAGCCAACACAACCGAAGTGGAAAGTGGAGAAAGGGCCAAAGGCCCCTGTGCAAAACCAACCATAGACCGAACTGCCATATTACTGCTTCTCTCATGTAGTCCCTTGTTCTCCGAGAGATAGCGTCACTTAGTGAAAGGGATCCCACTGGCGGCAGGGAGGCAGAAGGGTGAGGTGAGGAAGGCAACTGAAACTTGAACCGTGCGACTAGGAGGGTATGGTTGTTAGGAATACCAGAACCTGATACCTAGGAACCACCCTAAGTAGGGTAACCCCACTCGGAATCAGAATCTCTGGTCTCCAGCACCCCCCTCCGGCTCCCTTACAGGGCCTGCGTGTCATCATATATATTAATCTCAGTTGTGTCCTGTGACTACATTACCACAGAATTGAAGGTGTTAGAATAACACCTTATACGTCGCTGCCGTCACTCCGACCAGATCCTGTTTGTAGCATATATGAGAGGGGACCTTCGGCTAGGCCTGGGAAGTGTAACGGAGTAATTCCGTCAACTACCCAGAGAGTTACTAGGCTTCAAAGACATGACACCTTTGGCATGGGCCGTAAGTAACAGGACGATTTCGCACAATGAGATGGTATCAAATAGTAAAGAATCTCTACTAGAGACCAATACAATTACATACACCAGAAGAGTTTAGAACTTTAGAAGACACTACCAAAGAAGCCAACGAACTTCACGGAGTGTTGCAACTGGGTTTCGGAATACGTTGTAGTCATGGGGTGATTCTCAAATAATACAATGGTTACTGAAACCTACTACCCAAAGAGCAACCAAGGGTTGCCAACCGAGGGATTAATTACCAGTCTAGTGGAGTAGCTTTCTGCGAGTGAATAGGAAGTCATCCAAAGAAAATCTATAGGTTGGGTATGGAGCTACAAAGGGTCAGAATCAAATGACCTACGATGGTTGTAATGACGACCACCTTTGCAGATATAGCCGTGGATAAGACAAATTATTTTATCAATGGTGAAGACAATTGGAGCCAACTCAGTTCAACTTAAGAAATAGGCTATAAGTCTAAAGACTGCTAATCGGGATATTACTATTAGGGACAGTACGTTTCCTAAGAAGAAATATCGTAATTACCGAAGAGCATGTGATGGTTTTCAGGGTCCACAGGTTTTCGCACCATGGAAGAAAACTCGACATTGCAAATTACGATTGAAGAAGTACATAGTTGTATGATAAATAGATGTAGTCCGCAAATACTCAGACACGGAATATAAATATCGAACTGCCTCCCAAGCTTTAGACATCATCAAGCAACGGAGAAGAGACCTTAACAACAATATAATATTGTTTTTACGATTCTACCCTACTTTACCTACTTTACTTCGCCCCTAGTAGTCATAAACGAATCGAGCCAAGTCTGAGCCTTCCTAGACAATCTCCATCTACCAAAACGAATCTCAATTGGCCTAGACAATCTTGAAGTCTATCAAGTTGTCTCCGCCTAACAATGGTCAAATCTCACCTCAAGACAAACCCTAAAGTTACTAGCCGAGGCGTTCTCCAACGGCGATCGTGCAAGCCAGGAGAAGGATGTCTACCACTGCCAGTGCCGTCCGGAAGTGAAGAGAGGAAGCCGACCGTGCCAAAGCTCAGCGAGCCCCTATTAGCAAGACATGACTACCGAGCAAGCCCAGATATCTCCCCCATCAAGCAGATAAGAGACAAGTGAGATCAAAGTGGGAGAGAATGAAAGAGTTAACTGTGCCCTTAGGCGGGAACCATCAAGGAGGCAGAGGAGAGTGGGGGGGGCCCACGATAGCAGACGTTGTGTTGCCAAACTATGTGGGAGAAAAATAGGAGCAATACAGCATGCTATATCAGAGATCCTTTTTTTTTTCTTTATTTTTTATAATCTTATTTATTTATCCGTTTTAATGAAAGTAAGGCTGGGGGTCATATCAGCCTGCACTATGTAGACCCGCACCTCCTCTCCGCCTTGTTCTCAAGCAGCAAGAAGAAACACAGTAACCCTAGAAAAACTAACACCGGCAGCCAGGTGCCCAACCCTAAGGTCCCACGACTTGAGTATGGAGGGGTCTCGCCTAGAGCCACCGATACCCGACCAGTCCTCAATTTCAAAAACTTCCCCACAAGCCTCCCACACGGCTATCTACAAATGGTAAAGATAGAAAGCTCAGAAACCCATCCTTCAAAGCAAGGAAAAACCCCCATCCTGACAGTACACCTGCCACCGAATAGAGGGAAACCCAAACCAAAGTAACCCCAAACCAGAGGCCAAAACCAATCCCTTGCCTACAATAACCAGATTCCAGCCCAACCCATGCCCTGCAGCTTTGAGACAAACCAATGGCCAGGCCTCACCCAAGAAGTCGAAAAAATGAATAGGTACGCCGTATAGGTGACATAAACGTATGTCTTGGGCATATAGTCCACGGTCGCAAGCAGGAGAAACTAAAAGGAAAAAGTGCCCACTGTAAGCAGGAGGTATTGGCAAAACAAGAGCCCCAAGCCATCCATCTGGGAGGGCCGAAGGAGCTGCCCGAAGCAGTAAAAGAAGGGGCGGTAGTAGGGTACCAGCCGACAGTAGTTGGGTACCAGCCGACGCGACCGAAGAGAAAAAGGGAGGAAGGGCCCAAGGCCCCAGTGCAGACCCAACCAAAAACCAACCTGCAGCTGTATTGCCGCGTTTCTCATGTAGTCCATTGTTCTCTGAGAGATAGTGTCACTTAGTGGAAGGGATCCTACTGGCTACAGGGAGGCGGAAGGGCAAGGTGAGGAAGGCAACCAAATTTGAACTGGGCGACTATGAGGGTATGGCCAATTCTCACCAAGTGACAGACCCCAACATTACTAGCCAAGGCGTTCCCCAACTGGGATCTTGCAAGTAGGGAGAAGGATATCCACCACTGCCAGTGCCGTCCGGAAGCGAAGAGAGGAAGCCGACCGTGCCAAGGCTAAGCAAGCCCTTATTAGCAAGACAGAACTACTCGGCGAGCCCAGATAACTACCCCATCAAGCAGACAAGAGACAAGCGAGGCCAAAGCGGGAGAGGATGAAAGAGTTAACCGTGCCCCTAGACAGGAACCATCGAGGGGGCAGAGGGGAGTGGGGGAGGCCCACGATAGCAGACA
Source organism: Tuber melanosporum (assembly GCF_000151645.1). NCBI lineage: Eukaryota > Fungi > Ascomycota > Pezizomycetes > Pezizales > Tuberaceae > Tuber > Tuber melanosporum. Next base: position 111,766 of record NW_003298909.1, read on the forward strand.
TGGTGTTGCCAAACTATGTGGGAGGAAACTAGGAGTGACGGGGCATGCTATCTCGGAGATCCCTGGACCTCACAATTTATACTGACACCTCACTCAACCCTAACCCTATGTGGCTCATACCTTCATGTCCCCATATCCTATGATTCCTAATCGTGAGTTATGTAAATTCCTTAGTTGACTAGTTACAAGTTAACTGCGCAATATACTTAACTAATCATGATCCATATAACAAGTCATATGTACTAAATGTATCACATGTGTGAGACTGGTGAGTCATCATATAACAATAAACTCCTATGACTCGCAAGGGTAAGTCATGTGAAACCCTTTGTTCCTCCTTATCAATCGACCTTGTCACAATCCAGTTTGTGACAATAGCCCCCCACTTCCTCAAACCTGAGTCTCTTCAGGTTTCTATCTTCTTGGCCCAAGGTTCAGGACTTCCCTTCGTATCCCTTGAACCGCCTTCTTCATCCTCATGAAGTATTCATTCTCCTTATTGTATTTGTGCCTCACCATTTCTAGTATGGCATTCAGAATCTTGATTCTCTTCTGTTGTATTCTGATCTTATTGTAGTATTTGGTGATATTATTTTTGGAGTCATATAACTGTTCTCGGAGGTCTGCAAGCTGTCAATGTAACACATCGACATCTGGGTCTATAGAGGTTCTGGATTTTGCACTCACCTCCTCCACTGGCTACCTCCTCGCAGCCAATTTTGTCCTTCTTATTTCCTTTCCCTTCCAGTATACCTCATGCCTTTCGGTGAGGGGCTGCATCATACTGTCACCCCTGGGATATCTCCTAGCATCAATCTTTTCCTGTTTGTGGTAGCAATATCTATCTTAGTAATACTGCATCTAAGCAGTATCTCTATAACAGTAGTGAGGTCTATATTCTTCGTGTGGTTTGTGCTTGATGTAAGTACACTTCTTTCGCAGTACTTGGTGCCAACAGTATGCTTCTTTCTTGTCCTGTATATGTACGAGGCACCCATCCTCATAGCAGGCCATCCATGACAGAATATTATGTTGTGCGGCTTTTCTTGCTTCTTCCCCCTGAGCATCTAGCTCAGCTTCCATGGGTCCCCAGTATTCAGAACCAGTGGGAGTGATGGCCCTTGGCTTATCTCTCCACTCTTCATGGAGTGTAGGACTTGTGATGTATTGCTAATCATTGCTGATGAGCTCAAGCTTAATGGTTATCCACAGTTGAGCTTGGCTTCCATCAGTACTGTTCATAGAACCTGGTGATAGTGTGCCTGGCATTGTTGAAGTTACATGCTGGGTACCAAATTTTAGAGTATTCAGGAAGATAACAGGTCTACTTAGGCCGGTTTTGGAGGTTTCCATAGTATCGACGAGAGTCAACAATCTTATCAAGGTCGTATTTTTCATCTCTGTCTATCTCAATAGGCAGTTGGGATTGTTTAATTTGAGAGGAGAACTTGTTGTCTTCATCTAGTTCAAGGAGTGAGATGTGGAATATTGGGTAGATTCTCATGCTAGGTAGGAGGTCCAATTTATAAGAACTGGGCTCCACTTTTGCTACTATTTTCCATGACCCCATTTTTCTGTAATCTAATTTTTTTAATAGTCTTGTAGTCTTGATATTGTGGGTTAGTAATCACACTATATCTCCTGATTGTAGGCTCGGATCTGGTTTTTATTTCACTCATCGTAGTATTCTTTTTGTCTTATCTGCACATTGGTTATTAATGTTACCAATGCATCTTGTAGTGGGATGATGTCTGCAGATGTTATACAATTTTCTCTTAACAGGTTATTAATGTTCAGATATTTGAGATGTCTTTCTGTATTAGTGTAGAATGATGACATTATGATCAATTCTAGCTTTCCATTATTGTATGCGAATTCTGCTAAAGGTAGTAAGTCGTACCAATCGCCTTATTAGTAGTTGACATATGCTTTTAGATACTGTTCCAGTATCGCGATTGTTCACTGGGCTTGTCCATCATTTTGAGGATAGAATGCCGTGCTCATTTTTCTCTTGATTCTAACTTCTTTCTATTACTTCTTTCCACAGTGTAGATGTGAGTAGCATTCCTCTATCTGTGATGATATCTCATAGTATTCCATGCCGTCTGATCACTTCTCTAATGACAAGACGAATAAATGATCAGGTATCCATTTCTTTATTGCATGCAATATAATGACTCATTTTGGTCATACCACTAATGAGCACTATGATGCAGTTAAATCCTTCTGATTTTGATAAATCAGCCATGTAGTCCATAGTTATTAATACCTATGGTTGTGTTGGTATCTTATTTGGTTGTAGTAATACATAAGATAGATGTCATACAGCTTTTATACCTTGGCACTTGTCACAATTTTGTACATATCGTTTAACCATTTCTCTTATCTTTGGCCAATAGTATTTCCAGCTTATCAGTTCAGTTGTTTTAGCTGTTTCTCTGTATCCTACCATTGCGTTATCATGGTTTTGAGATATCAAATGACTTCTCAACTCCTCTTGATTAGCGTTCCAAATTCTTTCTTGATACTACAGGCATCCTTACTTCAATTTACATAACCCTAATACCACTCCCTTCATCTCCTTTCTTCTTTCTTCAAGTGCTTTATAGATGTATTGGATCATTTCATCATCTTTTCCTGCTCTTTTGATTGTCTCTTAGCTTTCATCTCTTACTGTCGTGATTTCCATTTCATGTACCAATATCAGGACTGTCTGGTTGAAATATCTTTCTTCAGAAAGGAGTATTCGGTTTTGTTGAATGATCCTTTCATCTTGTTTATCGTAGAAGTTTTCTAATCTTCCTGTAAGAGTCTCTTGTTTTCCTTCTTCTTCGCCATGCTGATATTCTATGCGGATGTCATATTGACTGAGTAGTTTGCTCCGTCGTATCTGTCTCCTGACCGACATCTTTTTTGTCATGAAAGGTTCCATATTTTTATAATCTGTTAGGATTTGGATCTGGTGTGGACTTCCTTGAGTATAGTGTTTCTATTCTTTGAGGGCACAAAATATTGTCAATAGTTCTTTGTCGTGAATGTTGTAATTACATTCTGCTGGTATTATTGTCTTGGGCAGGAATGCTACTGGTCTCCACTTCCCGTTTTCATGTTTCTGTGATATGATGCCAGAACAGACATAGTTCAATGTATCCGTTTCCATCATAATTTCTCTTGTTGGATCAAAATTCGCCAGGATAGGTGCTGTTGTTATTTTAGTTCATAATTGATCGAAAGTCTTTCGTTCTTCATCTTCCTATTTCTACTTTTATATCCTCTCCAGTCAGGTTATAGAGAGGTTTTACTGTGTGGCTAAATCCTTCCATAAACTGGCGATAAAAATTGCAGAACCCTAAGAAACTATGGATTCCGTAAACCTTTATAGGGTATTTCCATTTCCATATGACAATTGTCTTGATTGGATCCATCTTCGCCCCTCTAGGATTGATGAGGAATCCCAGATATTCTACTTCATTCTTATGGAATTCGCATTTTGTTACTTTCAGAGTCATGTCAGTTGGCTTGATTGTATTCAGTATCTTCCTGATATCCCATCAGTGTTGTCCCATTGTTTCTGAATATACCAAGATATCATCTAGGTATACTATACAGCAGATGTCTAGATACTGGGAGAGTACCCTATTGATCTGTTTCTGGAAGGTTGCTGGTGTATTGGTGAGTCCGAAGGCATTACTATATACTCATATCTTCTGTAATGAGTATGGAAGGTTGTTTTATGTTAGTCTCTTTTTTTGGTTTCTATAGTATGATAGGCATTTCTAATATCGAGTTTTGCGTAGTATTTCACTTTTCCAAGCCAGTCAAGTACTTCTGATATGAGCTGTAGTGCATAATGGTGTATTTTTATGATACCATTTAGAGCTCGGTAATCTATACACAGTCTCAGGCTGCAATCCTTTTTCTTGACAAATAAGATGAGGGATCTAATGTATCCTGGTGTTACTTTCCTGATTCATCCTTTCTTCATATTCTCCATAATATAGTCTCGGAGTACCTTCAGTTCATTTTCTGCTAGATGATAGATCCAATTGATAGGTAGATGACTTCATTCCTCGATCTCAAGTTTGATCGCATTAGGAATACCTGGATCCAATACCTAGGAACCACACGAAGTAGGGTAACCTCTCTTGAAACTGGAATCCATAGTCTGTAACACCCCCCACAGGTCCCCTTATGGGGCCTGCACATCACCATACATATCAACCTCAGGTACATAGCTCAATTGAAATATCACATGACTCTTCACCTAAGGTCACATGTTCAACTCCTGTTGCTGTTGAAGTTATTTCTAGTATTGAGTTATTTTCTACCAATGCCACTTGCAACTGCAAGGCTCCCTGTATGACAACAGAGAACCTCTAATGGAGGGATTATAATTCTATCCTATAGAAGTGCTTCTCCTCTACACGAGAGAAGTTACTGGATAAGAATCAATTAGTTGAGTCAGGAGATATAAGGCTTTGAAATTGGGGACCTAAGACAGTTACATACATGACTTCACAGAGTTACTCTGAGCAACCAAGAGTTACCAACAGAGTAATTATTTATTGTTCCAGTGCAATAGCTTCCTGCGAATTAGTAGAAAGTCTTCCAAAAGATATCTATCAGTTAAGTAAGGAGTTATGAAGGTTTGAAGTCAGATGACTTAAAAAGGCTACAATTACGACTACCTTTGCAGATACAATCCGCAGATGAAACTGATCATTTCATTAATCATGGAGACAATTAGGGCCAACTCAGTTCGACTTGAGAACTAGGCCATAAGTCTAAATACTCTGATAATCAGATAATTACTATTGGAAACAGCATGATTTCTAGTTAACTATATTGCAATTACCGAAGAGGGTGTTGTGACATTTTCTCCTTGTATAGTTAGTTCTTGGTGATGGGGAACAATACTTCTCTTCTTCTGTTTCTTTCCTTACTCTTATGATAGCACTAGGCCTCTGCCTACATGACCAATAGTATATGACCTTTGTCTTCTATTGGGAACGCTTATCGTAAGCTTTCTCTAACTCTTCTTTGTAAAGAGCTCTCCTTGGCGTAACAATAATGTTGCAATAAAGATAAAGATCATAAAGGTATTTTATATTTGTCAAAGTAATAAATAGGAAAAGTGCTTAGAATAAAGCGTGAAGAACCTATCCTCCTCAGTTGCATCAGCCTCCTTATATAGTATTCTTCCCGCCCGTAGTCATGTCACTCAAAGTGGTCACATGTGCAAAACCAAATTATAACAAACTAGTCATGTGACTAAAATGGCCACATGCTTAAAATCCATGACCTCATAGCGAGGTCGTGTGCAAAAACTCATAAACCAATCATAATACAATAAACAAGTCATATGACTCGACTGAGTCATCTGCGTGAAACCAATGATCTCATAATAAGGTCATGTGCAAAACATAAATCATATGGGCAAGGCATACCTACAAGGTACACTTGCAAGGCATACTCATCAGACGCACATCCCATGACTCATATTTGAGCCATGTGCGAAAGCATCACAAATCCCACACATAACAAATCATTTGACTCGAATGAGTCATATGTGTAAAACAATAACATACCTGTGACTCATAACCATGTGTTACGTGAAAACCTTTTCCTCACCAAGCTATATTTGTGACATTAGCTCCTCTCCCCCTAAGCCAGAGTCCCATCAGGCTCTTTCCCCAAGCTTCAATAGTTCCCGTCCTGCCAAGAGTATGGACCTCTGAAGCCTATTGAACTTGTCGTCCACTTCCCTACATCTTACCCTCACTGTTTCCAAGGTGAGGTTGGCCATCTCAATCGTGTACCTCTGAACATTGTTCAGCTGTCATACTTCCGCAATTGTTTTGTTGTTTACCAAAATTGTGGCTTTGACCTGACCAAGTTGTTCCCGGAGTCCTCGGATTTGCCTGTATAGGCTCCTGGTATCCAGTTCCATTTCTGTCGATGAGCTTTGGGCTTCCCCCTTCCTGGGCCTCATCCTCGAGGCCCTAACTCTCTACCATACTATGGCATCTTTTCTTTCTAACTCTTTCTTTGTCCTATCCTTCTGCGGATATTATCCTGCAGAGATTTTCTTCATCCGGTACATTTTGCACGCGTTGTTGAAACACTGTTTTCCATGCTTTAGAGCATGGTCCAGGCGTAGACTAAACTTTTTGTATTCTCTTCGGAACCATCCCAAGCCTTCCTTGTTCCCATAGTGTGTAGGACATCTATCGTCGTAGCATACTGTCCATGACATAGCGCTATGCTGTGCTTGTTTTTCCCTTTCACTGAGTTCTTCATTGGTCGGCCCCATGAATGAGTATTCGGGACTGGTCGATGTGATTTGGCAGGTGCTATCGCCCCAGCCCTCGTGAAGTTGCAATGGCGTGGGAGGCTTCCCCTCGCCTTTGCCTTGGTTAAATGTGATCATTACCTGGGCCCAGCCTGCCTGGGTATCGCTGGTAGAAGATTGAGAGGACATCTTGTACGTGTTCAAAGTGTTTTACGAAATACCAAGTTTTATCATGTTCGGGCGAATATCCCGTCCACTTGGCTCAGTATTAGAGGTGACCGTGGAAGAAGCGAGAATCGACTATTTTGTCGAGCTCGTATTCTGATTCACTGTCGAGTTCGATCAGAGGAGGAGGAATAATTGTTTGTGAGGGAAACTTGTTGTCGTTGTGTAATTCGAGGAGTGAGATGTGGAATGTGTTGTGTATTCGCATCGAGAGTGGAAGGTCGAGTTTATAAGATCGGCTGCCCATCCTTTCCAGTATCCTGAATGGTCCGATTTTCTTGTAGTCCAATTTCTTTGATGGTTGTGTTGTATGGATATTGCGTGGCATTAGTCATACCATATCTCCTGGTTGTATGTTCGGATCCGGTCTGCGGTACTTCTCGGATTGCTCCTTTTGCCGTTGTTGTGCTTGACTCATATCGTATTGTAATATCTCATGTAGTTTTCTCATATCTGTTTTGTCCGGTATTGTACCATTAATCATATGATATGTGGTCTGACTTTGTAGATGTTGTCCGTAATTCGCGAAGAAGGGTGTCATGCCGATCGTTTCTTGCTTTCCATTATCGTATACAAATTCGGCCATTGATAGCAGTTTGTACCAATCATCTTGTTGGTAATTGACCTAGGCCCGTAAATATTGTTCGAGTATTGCTTTTACCTGTTCCGTTTGTCTATCCATTTGCAGGTAAAATGCTGTGCTCAGCCTGTTTTGTATCCCCATTTCTCTGGTTACTTTCTTCCATAGTCCTGATGTGAATAGTGTTTCTCGGTCGGTAATGATATTCTTTGTGAGGCCGTGGAGTCGGAAGACTTCTCAGAAGAATGTTTGTATAAAATCCCTGGTGTTAATATCTTTTCTGACTGGAATGAAATGACTCATTGTAGTCAGATGATCCACCATGACCAGGATGCTATCGCAATTTTCCAATGCTGGTAGGTCCATGAAGAAATCCATAGTAATTGTTTCCCATGGTCTTTCAGGAACTGCGTTCGATTTCAGTAATCTATATGGTGCGTGTTTAGCCGTTTTCATCCTTTAGCATATGTCGCAGTTTTTGACATATCGTTTGACATGTTCATGCAGTCCTGGCCAATAGAATGACCTCGTAATGAATTCCGTGGTTTTAGCTGTTCCTCCGTATCCTGCCGTTCAGATATCGCAGTGTTGTCCTAGGATGTCTGTCCTTATCGCTTCGTTTTCCAGAATCCATTATTTTCCATCGTACCACATATTTCCATCCTCCCATTGGTATAAACCCAGAGCAATTCCTTTCATCTCCTTTTTTCCTTCCTTCAATGCTTCTCTTATTGCCAGAATTGTTTTGTCTTTTTCATTTGCCTTCTCAATTTCCCTTTCCTCCATTGATGTGAATTGGATAACCGCCACTGCCTTAAAGTAGGTTTTTGGTAATCGTGTTCGTGTTTTTTGTTTGATTTTTTCATCTTCTTTTGTTTGTGGTTTGTCGCTTGCAATTCTTGTGAGAGCATCTAGCTTTCCACCCTCTTTTCCTGGTCTGTATTCAATTTTGAAGTTGTATTTGCTGAGGTGTTCCATCCATCTTATCAGGCGGTTGTTCAGTTCTTTCATAGTCATGAATGGGACCAGATTCTTATGGTCAGTTAGAACTCTAGCTGGATGGTTGTTGTTCAGAATGTATCTCCTCCATTTCTTTAATGCTTGAACAATTGCTAATAGTTCTTTGTTCGCAACGTCGTAGTTGCACTCTGCAGGGATTATTGTCTTGTGTCGGTAAGACACTGGCCTCCATTTTCCACCTTCATATTGTTGTGATAGTATGCCGGAGCACACATATTTTGAGGCATCCATTTCAATCATTGTCCTTCGATTTAGGTCGAAATGAACCAGTATAGGTACCGATATTTGGTGCGTTCATATTGCATCATATGCTATCTGTTCCGTTTCTCCCCATTTCCATTTCTTGTCTTTCTTTGTTAGGTTATAGAGTGGTTTTGCAAGCTTGCTAAATCCCTCTATCAACCTTCGATAAAGGTTGCAGAATCCCATAAAGCATTGAACATCCGTTTCGTTGTTTGGTTTGGCCTAATCCCATATTCCTCCCGTTTTGACTGGGTCGACCTTGACCCCGCTTCGACTGATGATAAATCCAAGGTATTCCATTTCCTCTTTATAGAATTCGCATTTTGTCAGTTTGATCTTCATTCCTGATCCTTATATTGTGGCCATGATATTGCTGATATCCTTCTGGTCTAGTTGCATGTTTTCCGAGTAGATGAGTACGTTGTCTAAGTATATGATGCAGCATATGTCGAGGTATTTATTAAGTACTCTGTTAATCCATCTTTGGAAGGAAGCTAGTGCATTGGTTAGCCCAAAAGGCATAACCAAGTATTTGAACATTCTGTATCTCGAGGCGAATGTAGTCTTCTATTCGTCTCCTGCCTTGATGCGTATATTGTCGTATGCATCCTTGAAGTCGCGCTTGGTGAAGTATTTTGCTGACTGTAGTCTATCCAGTACCTCTCCAATTAAGGGTAGTGGATATTGATCTTTCTTGGTAACCGAATTGAGGGCTCTGTGGTCTACAAAGAGTCTTATTTTTCTATCTTTCTTTTTGACGAATAGTATTAGGGACCCTTCTGATGCGAAGGAGTCTCTGATCCATCCTCACTTTAGGTTTTACTCGATGTACTTCCTAAGTTCTTCGAGCTCTGCTTCTCCTAGTGAGGATAACTTCTTGTAGGGAATCTCTTTTGTTTTTCCCGTTTTCTCATCTTTTTCCAGCTGAATTTCGCGATCGATTCCTGGTTTTCTAGGTGGTAGCTCCATAGCTTCCTCTTCTTGAAATAGGTTCGTGAATTGATAATATTCCTTTGGAATCAATTCTTTCCATCTTTTTTTGCTTTGGTATTTCTTGTCTTGGATTGCTAGTTCTGTGCTGATGTTGATTTTCGCTAGGACCGCTTTTTCGTCTTCGTATGTCTATTTGAGAATTCCTGTTGTATTTCCTCTTTGATAGTACCATCCAAAGGCTTGTGCTGTGATCTCTTTGATCTCAATTCTTTTTGTTGTATTGGGCTGGTTTTGGTCTGTACTTCCAAATCCCTTATCTCCTCTTGTGGTTTCTTCCAGTTGATCTACTTCGTGCAGATCTTCTTTGTTGATTTTTTCGATGATCAACTGTACAATTTGATCACCTTACTGGACTTCGTAGTCCTCTTAAGCCAGGTTGGCCAGGACCACTTTAATTTCACCTGTATAGGTGACATCGATCACCCTTGCCATAATCATGAGTCGATGTTTGACTGCTAGATCACTGCAGAGTGCTATCCATCCATAGGTGCCTTCTGGTAGTCAGGTTGCTATTCCTGTCACTATCATTACCTGCCCGTTGACAGGTATCTTGATTCCTTCATTGGCATACAGGTCATGTTCTGCTGCCCCGTTAGAACCCCTGGTAGACACTTTTGCTTCTTGGTCCAGTTTTTGTATCTGGACTCTCTTATCTTACCACATCTCGGCAAACTTTGCATGCAAAGTTTCTTCTTCCGCCTCTTATACCAGTGTCGAGTAGACCACAGGTGAACTGTTGAGACATCGTGTCGTACATAGTTCGCTTGTAAAGGTCATCTTATTCTCGTTCCAATTGATTATCGTATTATGTTTTGGTAAAACAATGTCATCCCGCAGACTATCTCATGGTTCTTGAGATCTGCTACCTGAAATGTTACCATTTCCCTATGGCTGTCAATGTCCATAGGTACTGTTACCATAGGGGTTATAGGACCCATTGCACTTGCCTTTCTATCCGCTA